>NC_090984.1:107973294-108276325 GCF_041146395.1 Eulemur rufifrons | reverse complement strand
GACACGAGATAGGAATATTGACATTCATACACTTTTTATGATTTGTATAAGTAACTATCTTTGTTTTAGCCAAATGTTAATTAGGCCTTTTATAAGCCAAGGGGATTGCTAGTATTGCTTGGAAAACAGATGGATTCTGATCCTGTGACATAAGGAGTGACAGGACAAAATAAACTTAACTTTATCAACCACTCATTATCAGGGCTCTTTTCATCCTAACTTAACTAGGCAAACACCACAACACAGTAAATATTCATTTTCTTCTGAAGAAAACACAAACTTCTTGCATGACAATAATCTATTACTCTTATTAGCATATCTTATTCTCTCTCTCTCTCTCTCTCTCTTTCACTGCTTTGCTCTGGCTTTCTCTTTTTCATTGGATGTGTGTTTGTATTTGTGTGTGTGTGTGTGTGTGTGTGTGTGTGTGTGTAAATAGTCCTGGCATTATTGTGGTTGAGGAATTATTTCCCTACTTCAGGGTTTGTTTTCATTGCAAGGCTCTATATTACCTAAGAATGTCTTTGGCTAACCTGTCTGAGGCAGATGTCACAAGTTCCAAAACAACCTTCCTAGAACTTAGCATATTTGATGGCTCAATGCACCCTGCTCTCTGTGGGTGGTGGTCCATATCTCTTCAAAGCAGATAAGAAACTTACTGTATACAATCTGAATATCCATCTTTTCCATAGCTCTTTCTTTCTAATAAACCCCATCTTTATAATTACTTTAATGTTTTCTTCTTCTTTATTCATGTGTATTAGAGACTGCTATAATTCTTTTACTCCAAAACGCTTAACAGATACTCTTTCAATTGTCTGCTCAAACTAGGCTTAACACAAACATTGGGCTTAATGCAAGCACAATGCAAAGTATGCAAAGCAACAATGGCATTCTATGACAAAGAATCTGCATGGCAAATTTAAGCTAAGACATAGGTTGACTTATTTGCAGAAACAAGTTAGCCATACGAGGAAGTGAAGATGATATAATTTGCTCAAATTACTGTTGGAGTCTCCATAAATTACAATCCACAAGTTGATAATGAATAGTCATAAAGATTGAAGGTCATTTCTGATGTGATATTTCTTAACTCAGAATCTCTCAGTGGTTCAGAGTTTCTTTTGATAGCAAATCTAAACTCTTTTTGCTCAATAACAAGATATTTAATAATTATTCCATTGCGTCTACCCTAACAAAAACAGACTTACCTGTTTACAAAATTCCCATTTTATAAGAGGTTTTTTTTTTTTTGTATTATGCTAAGACATATTTCTACACATACATTCTCTCATCTTTTTCCTGGCCTCAAAATGTCTAGTCTAATCATCTCCCCTTACCCAATCTCTGCTGCTTATTTTCTCATTCTAATTTCTCCTATAAAAAGCCTTCCTAGTCTTCACTGATTCTCTTGCTTTCTCAAATTTCCTTATCATGAAAGTTCTGCTGTACATAATTAGCACTTAAATAGACTTCTTTCCTTTCTCTATTGTTCTATTTGTATAATATATACCTCTCCAACTTGATAACAGAGTTTATGTCTTACCATGTGGGAGTCTCACAGCACTTACCACCATGTTGAGTTCTGCTAAAATTAGCAAATATGTGTGATACTAGATTGTCAGATGCCTAGGTTCCCTAAGTTCTCCAGCATCACAGGGTAATGTTGCCATTAAAATTTACATAAAAGTGTTTGACTTTGACTATTTTAGATACCTCATATAAGTGGAATCATGAGTATCTGCCTCCTGTGAGTGGTTTATTTCACTTAGCATGATGTCCTCCAGGTTCACCATGTTGTCACATGCAACAGGATTTTTTCCTTTTTAAGGCTGAATACTATATCATCAGATGAATATACTATATTTTTTTAATCCATTGATCTGTTAAGAGTAGAATGGTGGTTGTCAGGGCTGGGAGAAGTGGGGAATGGGAGGTTGCTGACCAATGGGTATAAAGTTGCAGTTATATACGAGGCGTAGTTCTAGAGATCTGCTATACAACATTGTGCTTACATTCAACAATACTGTATCCTTCACTTAAAAATTTGTTAAGAGGGGAAAAAGGGGGTTTGGACGTCCAGTGTTTACATTTTCCCTTACAGCATTTAGCTCAATATCAAGCTTCCACTGCATTCCTGATCCTGTCTTCTGTCTCTATTTCATATTGTCTGTTTTCCATATATAACATGTCACCATCAATTCATTTGCTCTCTGGACTAAAATGAGGCAGATATTACATTTATAAATTGTCACTCAAAATTAGATATTAGTAATATGAATCTTTTAAGTCACTGATACTGAAGATTATCCCACATGAAGTTCCATATTCTCACAGTCTTGCTATACTCCCCTGGCTCTCTTTTTATCCACATACCTTTTGAGATCACTCTTGGCAGCACAACATTACACTTATTTTATTATTCAGAGTAGTGCAGTTATCTAGAGCATCACACCGTGTTGTGCAGGCAGACTAGTGATACATACACCAAACAAGGTACATTATCTATGTTTGCTGCAGTCAGCAGAGTGCTTTTGCTAGCTGCACAAAATCCTGCCAACTTAAAAAGTACTGCTTTTCTGCACCTTAGGTCAAATGACATTCTTAGGCAGGGCTTCATCACTCTACCCTGTGTGAGCAGAAGAGAAGTAAAGATTTATGATCCTCCATTCAAAAGAATAGTAGAGGAACTTCTCTTCCAATTATATTTACTAATTAAATGAAAGGTGAGCTTTGCCCCTAAAGAAAGGTGAAATTCTAAAAATAACGATGGAAGAATAGTTCCTTCAGAGTGGGCTAAATTATTTCCTCTTGAATTCTTCATTTAATGGAACTGCAACTCCCACTGTTGCAAAAAGGATTTGTTCACCACACATAGAAATACCATCCTGGGAATTTCATTATTCCTACAATAAAATCTCTGTTTTATTAAATATAAATAGGTATGCCTAGTTATGTTAGAGATTTTATAGTACTTAAATACCAATAATTATTCAAACAGATTTATTGAAATTTAATGGCAATGTAATAATAATGTCGGTATGTTTTATATGCAATAGTTGTTACACTTCATTAAACAGGTTGGTAAATGATCCATTGCTGTTTAATTAACATGCAATGACTGTGTTATTAAATCTTAAACTATAAATTAAATCCTGATTTGAGACACTTAATTTTAAAGTGTGACTTAAAACTTCTTTGGGCATGAGCCTCGAGAGTCCCTTTTATTTTCCACAGTTCCTTCCTGCCCTCCTCATAGTTTGCAATATATGTTTGGAACTAAAAAGTGGGCTGCTCTTAATTTGTGTGGTTGAACTTTTTCTTAATGGAGAAAAACATGCCTTTCTAGGAGGTGAGCAAATTTTCAGTGGAGAATAATTTTTATTTATGATCTGGCTTTTGGAAAATGGAAGACTATTATTTTATAATTTTTAAGAAAAGAAATAGCCTAAAACCTTAAGAACAGCCACTCATATTTTCATAGTAGAACATTGTATAAGCTTGGCAAGCTTCATTCAGCTAATTCAGAATTAAACACTTGCCTATTTACCAACAGAAATATCTACAGTGCAGGTAGGTCTCTTCAATCTTCACTGAACCAGCTCTTATAAAAATAGCAAGTTGATCGTAAGTGAGCAGGGATAGTTTCTGTATACTTAATATGGAAAATCAAATCCTGCCAAGGTTTATATGTATTTCAGAATCATACAGAGTTGAGATTTTCTGAGCATATGTTGGAGTTTCCATGATAGTGACTCAAATAATAGCAATAAGATATTTTTCTCCAGATGCTGTAACTTTTTACATCATCTTTTATGCAATTTTTGTGCATTTTACTCTACAAAAAAAGATGCCTAGCATTGGAATTTATATTTTGTGCAACTTGTCTCCATTGCTAAACTATGATAGCTTTTAATAATATTTTAGCTTCATATAATAAAATAATCCTAAGGTTGGGTAAAACTTCTTACAATTTCAAATAATTTTCAATATCTTGCTCAATAGCTTTGAGTTATTTTCACCTAATCCTTTGAATAATATTAATAATGCAAAGGGATATGTAAATTTTCAATTTGAGTTTTAAAAATATCTTTAAAAGATTAAGAAAGTTTATTGAACATACTCATATATAAGAATATAGTCCTCCTTTCTATATCTGTGGATTGGGCAAAACAGAGTAAGTTATTACAGAATGATAATTATGAAATTTTGTAGAACACAAAAATGGGTTTTCATAACATTTTTTTAAACCTAAAATTTAAAGTGTTCCCCAGATTCTTCCTTCTTGAACACAATTGTGCACATTTGTTCACAATGCTTAATCCTTCTGTCTAGAACAATTTCTGTACACCCTCCTGACGTCATCACCACCTCACGCACCATCCTGTCTCTCACGTGAACATCTCTTCTTTCAAAAGTCAGCTCAAGCATTGATTACTTTTTATAGCCTGTCCTGTTCATTTGTGAGGAATTAGTTCTTCCTCTTTGGGACTTCTTGCTGTCAAGATTCTACACTTTTATACTGCTACTTATATATTTTCATGGTTGCCTTTCCCTAATTGACTCTAGACAACTTTCAGGCACAGCCCATTTTCTCTTTATCTTGAATCATCAGCCTATGTAGAATGTTGAATCCATAATAAGAGCTAGGTATTTTATTGAATATTTACCTCTATGATACTACATGTAAACATTCAGAGAGATTACCATAGCTATACTCCGCTTCCTTAAATGTATTTGTCCTATGGCTCGTCCTATGGGAGTGTACACAACCCTCATGCTTCTCTCCATCTTTTGTTTGTTTGTTTGTTTTATCACAACCTTCTCCCAGGAAAAGGATACCATTGTTCATTTTATATTGGGATTCTATAAGAGTCTCTGTTACAAGAGGTGTTTGACATCTCATCCATCATTGCAGGGCAGGACTTCCTCAGGCAGGCTCTGAAATCATTCCGCTTGTGCCAAGCAAGGTCTTAACATTGTTGAACTCAATAAATATTTATGAATTATAGATAGATTATAATTTTGTACAAAATGAAATACATTACTTCAGAATATAAATAAAAGCGGTCTAATTAAACTATGACCTTCCCACATAGTGTAATATTCAGATAAATATTTCTAAGGAAACTCCCCTTCCTGTATGCATTTTACCAAGGTGAAGAAATCATTACTATAGAAATGTATTAATTTGAATGTTCACTCACATTTCCATTTAAAATAAAACTTGGAATGGAATTAAAAATCATATTTTCTTATGTAAAAGTACAAATGAATTACATTTAAAAGTGTATTTGTTTATTTCTGTATCCACCATTGGAGATAAATTTCATGAGAATTTGATTTCTCACTGCTGAAAGCTGTCTGCCTAGAATAGTGGTTGTTTGGTATTTCATGTGGAATTCACAAAGACTTTTGTCCTCTTTTTATGGATTCTACTCAAATATAAGAGGTGTGTGACACTTTGCATTTATATAGCATTTTAACATTATTATTTTTAATGTTTAATCTGTATGATATATAATTCAGATTTAATTAATTTAATTTTACACATAAGGATGCAGATAAATATTAAGAGACTTGCCTAAATTAACGGAGTCTATTAGTTGCAGAGATAGCATTAAAGCAATGTCCTCTTACATTCAATTCAACATCATCTCTATTTTACCAAAATAAATAATTATGAACTCACTTAAGTTTATAAAAATATAATTTGCTTATTTCTAATGTCTAAATACACAGCTTGTTAAAGAGAGTCTAAATTTGAGAGACATCATAAGGAATCTTTTCTAGATTCTCTCTTTTCCGATTTCTCAATATATTTCACAATTAATTCATACACGTATACACACAGACATATACATATACACATATGTATACACTTACATTTGCATATATATGGGGTATAGACATATATACACATATATGCATACATACACACACATACATACACATATATTTTGGTAAGTTCAATGGTGCACTAGCACTTTATTTTCTTTATGGTTATCTTTTTTTGAAGGGATTTTAAAGTACTTAGGGAAGGATGATATTAATTCTTTACTCTCAAAGAGGCATATTTTTATTTGCCAGTGTCCAGAGAGAATACCACTGGACTTCCTAAGTGATTACTGTACCTCGTGTCAAAACCTCTACAAGCAATCCCTTTATGGAAAATGGAAAACAACTGAAAAACAAGTTTCCTGTATGTAAAGAAGAGAAGCAAAGGAAAAGATGGATCAGCATGACAGCATGAGAAGTTTTGTTGACCTGCTTCTGAGTAAAAGTTGTAAAAATTATTTAAAAAAAAACAAAACCCAAATTTAAAGCCTTTGGAGATAACCTTAAGGGGGAAAAAACAAATGAATTAATATTTATTCATGGAAATCTATGAAAATTTGTTTTAAAATGTGAGAGTCTATGATACTCCCTCCCTCCACTGTCCCAGCTCAGTGAAGTCAAGACTCCTCTTCACTTTTTTTTCTGCCAAAAACACAGGGCTGCTTCTTCCCCCAGCTCCCAGTTGGAGGGCTTTCTTACTAGGAATAGTAGGACTTCAATATTTCTCATTCTTCCCTCAGCTGGACTTGCTGAGGCTAAGTCCCAGGCAAGTGCAACTGAGAGGTGATGGTTCTCTTCTTCCACCTAACCCCACTTATGAAATGGGGTCTCTACCTTGGGTGGGGTGGGATACCTATTGCTTATCCTAACTTATGAGCCAGTGGTTCCACTCCAAGGAAGATAAGCCAAGAGGACCTTAGGCTGCAGACCCCTTTCAATGTGTACTCAGCTCCTACAGTGGGGGTATCACTGAGAAAGAGGTTTGTTTTTGTCCTATTCCCAGCTCCAGAGCCCTGGCTCAGCAATTTTGCCTATGTGGGAGAGAAACAGGTCATAAAGCCAATAGTTTCTAATCTCTTCTCAAAAGAACTGACTTCATTTGCAACAGAGCATGGAGAAGTTCAAATCTATGGTGACTCTCAAGAACAATGAAACATTTGGTGGAAGGAAAATGTGAGACAATTCCTGTATTGAAGGAAGATACAGCCTGAATTGTTGGCTAGCTAGCTTGCAGAAGACAACTGAGAAATAAGACAGTGAACAAGAGCCAGTGTTGGGCAGAAGAAATACTGATCACAACTCAGAAACTATGTATTCAAAGGAGCCAAAATGGACTTAGTTTGATTTGTAATGTGATTTATGTTCAAAACAGTAGAAGAATCAGAAGGCAATTCATGAAGTTCAACAACTGAATGTTGTCAGAAAAAGAGCCCTACAAATACCACTGTCATCTAAGATGACTGTGGGCATACTGACTCATGTACCTTCCTAAGGAGCAAAATAGGAGGTTTAACACTGGGGGTGGGGGTGGGGGTGGGGAGAGTGGGTAGATAATTTTCACTAATATCATCCAGTCAGATACACACAAAAAATGAACAAATACATAACAATAAATAGTTCAAGGGGAGAAGTACCCAGAGATGTTTCAATATATTACCTGAAATGTGCAGTTTTTAACAAAAAATTGGAAAGTATAACCCACACACCAGAAATAAAAGCAGTCAAAAATCTGCTTATGAGAGTGACCAAATGTTGAATTTAACAAAAAAAAAAAAAAAAAAAAAATTCGAAGTACCCAATATAAATATGTTCACAGAACTAAAGGAAAACATGATTAAGGAAATGACAAAAAGTATAATGACAATGTCATATGAAAGAGACAATATTAATGCAAAGATGGAAATTCTAAAAAAAAAAAAAGAAAATTGAGGATTTAAAATGTATGATAAGAAAAAAAAAAAAAAAATCACTAGAATGGTGTATCAGGAAATTTGAACAGCCAGAAGAATTACCAAAGCTAAATCTATATAGATTATTCAAACTAAAAAACAGAGGAAAAAATGAATGAGAATTGTTGGACATGATTAAGTACACAAACCTATGTGTAGCGGGAATGCCAGAAAGAAAGAAAATAGAGAGGGAGTAGAAAAAAATATTAGAAGAAACAACAACTGAGAACTTTCCAAACTTATTTAAAAACAATAATCTGTACAACCGGAAGCACAATAAGTTTAAATAGGATAAATTTCAGGAGATTCACAAACATATATATTAAAACTATAATAAAATCATAGGAAAATACTTAGAGAGAGTCAAAGACTAGAAGAAAATCTTGAAAGCAGTAGGAGAAAAATGACTCATTACTTACAACTCAGTAAGACTAACGGCTTATGTCTCATTAGAAACAATGCAGGCTACATTTTTTAACATATACAAAGTGTTTAAAAACAGAAACAAAGCTACCAAGAACCCTTATTCATTCAAGTTAGCTTTCAAAAAGAAAGGAAAAATTAAAATATACAGATAGTCCTTGACTTAGGATGGTTCAACTTACATTTTTTTTTTTTTTTTACTTTATGATGGTGAGAAAATGATATGCATTCAGTAGAAATCATATTTTGTGCACCTATACAACTATTCTGTTTTTCACTTTAAGTACAGTAGTCAATAAATTAATGAGATATTCAACACTTTATTATAAAATGGGCTTTCACAGGAACCAGTTGGTCCCAGGGGATCTGTGTGATCTCAGAGCCTGGATATTCCAGGTGTGCTACCTTCCCAAGAGAGGGACAGAAATGACCAGAGTGCTAGCTGTCCTCCATTCAGACTCCTTTTCTTCCCTGCCCCTACCCAACCCATGGCTGTCAAGATACAAAATTGAGCCAGGGCTCTCAGGACCAGCTGCTTCCCCTCTGTGAGTGTATCCATCATACCAAGGTTTCCACAGAGAGTGAGACTGAAACCTTTCCTCTTAAAGACCTATAGTGGCTAAGGGACTGTGAGCGCCTTACTCACTGGCCCTCCTCACTGCCACTTGCCTAGCTGCTCCATCAGAGTGAACCCACTCCCTGTGTCATTTGAGTGATTCTCCTGAGGGGCTAGAGCCCGTCACAGGTCCCCAAAACAACACTACATCTGGTTCTTTCTGGAAAGCACCACCTACTGGCAGGGAGGCCAATTTGCATAGCCCTTTACAACATTTACTGACTCGATGATATGGGATGTGGTGGATTCTTAACCACAAACACCACCTACTGTCTCAGAGATTAAACTGGGTATGCCAATATAATTCATACTGTTAAGAAGACCATAGAGCTAAGGAAAGAGAAAGGTTTCCAAAGACCTCCATCCTCCCTCATCAACAAAAGACAGGAAATATCCCCACACATATACTTCACCAATGTTACAGCCTATAAACAACTAGCAACTGAGAAAACTACCACACTAAGGATATCTATAACCAAGGCATCCATCTAGAACCTATACAATCATCAAAGCACCCACAAAAAAATCCAAATGTTCTTACCCAACATATGGTACAGATACACACTTATGAGTGAGAGGGGGAAAAAGTCCCATCTAAACAAACGAAATCCCAAACAAAAAAGTGGCAGCTGCTCCAGATTAGAAGAAATCAATACAAGAACTCAAGAAGGTTAAAAAATCAGAGTGAAAGTATACCCCCAAAGGGGCACACCAGCTCTCTAGCAATGGATATCAACTAAAATCAGAATATTGAAATGACAGATAAAGAATTCCAAATATGGATTGTAAGGAAGCTTGATGAAATCCCAGAGAAAATGGAAAATCAACTCAAAGAAGGCAGAAAAACAATCAGGAAATGAGCAAAAACTTTATTACAGAGATAGACATATTTAAAAAAATAGAACTTCTAGAAATTAAAAATTTATTTAAGGAAATACAAAACACAGTGGAAAGCTTTAAGAATAGACTAGACCAGGAACAAGAAAGAATCTCAGCACTTTTAAAGGCAACTCTTTCAAATTAACTCAATCAGTCAAAAAGAAAGAAAAAAGAAATTAAGAAGAACAAACAAAGGCTACAAAAAATATGGGATTATGTAAAATGGCCAAATATAAGAATCATAGGCATCCCTGAGGGAGAAGAAGAAAATGTATAAGAAGTAGAAAACCAATCTGAGGGAACAATTGAGGAAAATTTCCCTAGTCATGCTACAGATTTAGACATCCAGGTACAAAAACCTCAATGGACACCTGGGAGAGACTCATTGCAAAAAGGCAATCACCAAGACATATAGACATCAGAATGGACAAAGTCAACAAAAAGGAGCAACTCCTGTGATCCATGAGGTGAAAACATTAAGTAACTTACAAAGGAAACCCATAAGACTAACTGCATAATTCTCAATGGAGACTTTATAAGCCAGAATGGATTGGAATCATCTTAAGCAGAATAACTGCCAGAATTTTGTATCCTGTAAAAGTAAGTTTCATATATGAAGGAAAAATAAAATTTTTTCCAGACAAGCAAACATTCAGGGAATTTGTCAAGATTAGACCTGCCCTGCAGGAAATACTCAGAACTGCATTACACATGGATCTGCACAATAGATACCCACTAGTGTAAAACCAGCCAAAAACTAAAGCTCAGAGTTCATATAAAAAAAAAAATAGCATAAGAGGGTAAATAAAGCAATAAGTTAATATCAAACACGATGAACAGAACAACATCCTACTTATCAATCCTATCAGTCAATATAAACTGTCTGAATGCCCCATTCAAGACACATAGGCTGGATGAATGAAAAAATACAATCCAAGTACCTGTTATCTCCAGTGAACACATCTAACCCATGAGGACTCATACAGACTCCAAAGTAAAGGGATGGAAAAAAATATTCCACATAAATTGAAAGGAAAGAAAGCAGGTGTAATCATTCTCATATCACACAAAATTGACTCTGAGTCAACAGTGGTAAAGAAAGGAAAAGATGATCATTATATAATGGTAAAGGGAGCAATTCAATAAGACATAACAATCCTAAATATTTATGCACCTAATATAGGATTATTGGATTCATAAAGAAAATTCTACTAGATCTGAGCAAAGAGATAAATGGAGGCATTGTAATTGCTGGGACATCAACACCCCACTGACAGAGCTGGACAAATTATCCAAGCAGAAAATAAATAAAAAAACACTGGATATAAACATAACTCTAGAACAAATAGGTCTAACAGACATTTACAGAACGTTCTACCCCAAACTACTGAATATACATTCTTCTCATCAGCATATGGAACATTCTCCAAGATTGATCATATCTTAGGCCACAAAACATGTCTCAACAGATTCAAAAAAAGAGAAATCATTCCATGTATCTTCTCAGAGCACAATGGGATAAAATTAGAAATCAACTCCAAGAGAAACACTTAATTCTACACATAGTCATGGAAATTAAACAACCTGCTGCTGAACAATTATTGGATCAATAATGAAATTAAGATGGAAATCAAAAGATTCTGTGAGCTGAATGACAAAGGGGACAGAAGCTATCAAAATCTATGAGATTCAGCAAAAGCAGTCCTAAGGAGAAAATTCATAGTCTTAATTATCCAGATCAAAAAGATAGTAAGAACACAAATTAAGAATCTAATGACACATCTCAAGGAACTATAAAAGAAAGAGCAAAGCAAACCCAAAGCCAGCAGAAGAAAATAAATAACTAAGGGAAGAGCAGAACTAAATGAAATGGAAAAAAAATACAAAGGATAAACAAAACAAAAAAAAATTGCTTCTTTGAAAAGATAAACAAAGTCATTAGAACTTTTGTTAGATTAACCAGGAATAGAACAGAAAGGACCCAAATAAGATCAATCAGAAATGAAAAAGGAGATATTACAACTGATACCATGGAAATAAAAAATATCATATGTATGAAAGCCAACAGAAGGAGGAACTGCAGGGATCCATGAGAATACTGTGTAAATCTATGTAAATACTATGAAAATCTCTATGCACATAAATTGGAAAACGTAGAGGAAATGGACAAATCCATAAACACACAATCTCCCAAGACTCAATCAGGAAGGAATAGAATTCATGAACAGACCAATAAGCAGCAAGATTGTAGCAGTAATAAAATAATTTTCCAACAACAGCTACAACAGAAGCCCCAGACCAGATGGATATACAGATGAATGTTAGCAGACCTACAAAGAAAATCTGGTACCCATAATGCAGAAAATATTCCATAATATCAAGAAGGATCGAATCCTCCCCAACTCATTCTATGAGGCCAGTATCATCTTGATAACAAGGCCAAGAAAGGACACAACAAAAAAAGAAAACCACAGAACTATATTCTTTATGAATATACAAGCAAAAATTCTCAGTAAAAGACTAGCAAATTGAATTGAGCAACATATCAAAAAAACAATCCACCATGACCAAGTGGGCTTCATCCCAGGGATTCAAGAATGGCACAACATACATAAATCAATAAATGTGATTCACCACATAAACAGAAGCAAAAACAAAGACCATATGATTGTTTCAACACATACAGAATAAGCATTTGACAAAATCCAGCACCCTTTCATGATAAAAACCCTCAACAAACTAGGCGCAGAAGGAATATATCTCCAAATTATAAAAATCATAAATCACAAACCCACAGCCAAAATCATACTGAATGGGGAAAAGTTGAAAGTGTTCCCCCTAAAAACTGGAACAAGACAAGAGTGCCCACTGTCACCACTTCTATTCAACATAGTGCTGGAAGTCCTAGCCAGAGCAATCAGGCAAGATAAAGAAATAAATGGTATAAAAATCGGGAAAAAGGAGGTCAAACTATCACTTTTCACTGATGATATGATCTTATATATAGAAAACCCTAAAGGCTCCACCAAGAGCCTCCGGTAGTTGATAAATAAGTTCAGCAAAGTCTCAGGTTACAAAATCAATGTACACAAATCAGTAGCATCTCTATACACCAATAACACTCAAGCTGAGAGTCAAATCAAAGACTGAATGATATTCACACTAGCTACAAGAGTAATAAAATATCTAGGAATACACTTAATAAAGGAGGTGAAAGATCTCTACAAAAAGAACTACAAAACACTAAGGAAAGAAATCACAGATGAAACAAACAAATGTAAAAACATATCACATTCATGGATTGGTAGAACCAACATTGTTAAAATGTCCATACTACCCAAAGTGATTTATAGATTCAATGCAGTCCTCATCAAAATACCAAGGTCATATTTCACAGATCTAGAAAAAATAATTCTATGCTATGTTTTGAACCAGAAAAGAGCCCAAATAGCCAAAGCAATCTTAAGCAAAAAGAACAAATCTGAAGGCATCACATTACCAGACTTCAAACTATACTACAAGGCTATAGTAACCAAAATGGCATGGTATTGGTATAAAAATAGAAACATAGACAATGGATCACAACAGAGAACCCAAATATAAAACCATCCACATATAGCCAACTGATCTTTGGCTGTTGCCCCATAAAAATATTTCTCCACAGATTAATGTTGCTCTATAGAATTGTTGCCCTATAGAGACAGAAATGATATCAGGAGTTTTGCAGGGCTTTGCTCTAAAGGAATATGTGGACATGTTAGTTCACATATCAAAAGGTGCCTCGCCTCAGGTGTGCATCTCACCAGTCAGTCAGCTGTGTCTCAGCCTGTCAGCTTTCACCTGTTTTGCATAACAAAGCTTGGCATGCATGAAGCCACAGGATGAGAACTGATTAAAGAGTACCTGCCCAACAGACAGACACCTGCGGCTCAAAGCAATTACCTAAGGGACAATTCCTGCTTCACTCCTGACTACTTGTCTCAATCCATAAAAACCAGATAACGAAATATAGAGCCACTATATTTCTGTTTAACTTTTCTGTTACGTGATAGTTTTATCTTAGAACTTAGAAGTTTGTCTTAGAAAGATTTTGTAACTGTTTGCTCACATAGATAGAGTTAATTAAGGGATTTCTAGAAGCTTTTTGGGAGACTTTTAAACCAAAATGAACTACCTGTTATTATGTAAATCTGTTACCCCTGACAACTGATCACTGTGCCAATAAAAGTTGATGTGAAACTTTACTCGGGGCCTCACAGCTCACAGGAATGCTGGAGGTCTCCCAATCCCCCAACTTCTATAAAATCTATTCTTTGTAAAACTGTACTTTCATCTCTGTGTATTCTTTTATTTCTATATTCTATTATCTTCTATTTTCTAGTATTTTCCTTATCTCTTGTGACAACCCCTGCCAAAGGGACCCGATTTTTTGCTGGGACTGTAGCTAACTCCCTGCATTTGGCAAAGCAGATAACAATATATACTGGAGAAAAGAAGCCCTGTGCAATAAATTGTACTGGGAAAATTGAATAGGCTCATGCAGAAGAATGAAAGAGGACCCCTATCTCTCACCACTCACACAAATTAATTCAAGATGGATAAAAGCATTTAATGTAAGGAATAAAACCATAAAAATTCTAGAAGAAAATGTAGGGAAAACACTTATAGATAGCAGTCTAGGCAAAGAATTTATGATGAAGACACCAATGGCAATTTCAGCCACAACAAAAATAAATAAATGGGACTTGATTAAATTAAAAAGCTTCCGCACAGCTAAGGAAATAATCAACAGAGCAAACAGACAACCTGCACAATGGGAGAAAATATTCACAAACTAAACATCTGGTAAACAGATAATATCTACAACCTACAAAGAACTCAAAAAAAATCAGTGAAAAAAAAAAACGAATAAAAAAAAAAAACATTAAAATGTGGACAAAAGACATGAACAGAAGCTTTTAAAAGATGATAGACAAGTGGCCAATAAACATATGAAAAAATGCTCAATGTCACTAATCATCAGGGAAATGCAAATTGAAACCACAATGAGATATCACCTTATCCCTGTTAGAATGGCTTTTATTTAAAAGTCTGACAACAATAGATGCTGATGTGGATGCATAAAAGTACACTTATATATTGTTGGTGGGACCACAAATTAGTACAACCTCTATGAAAAACAGGATGAAGATTCTTCAAAGAAGTAAAAGTAGATTACAATTTGATCCAGCAATCCCACTACTGGATATCTACACAAAGGAAAAGAAGTCATTTTATCAAAAAGACATCTGCACTCGAATGTTTATTGCAGCACAATTCACAATTGCAAAGATGTGGAATCAACCCAAGTGCCTATCAATTCATGAATGGATTAATAAAATGTGGCATAGGTATACCATGGGCTACTACTCAGCCATAAAAGATGATGAATTAATGCCTTTTGCAATAATCTGGGTGGAACTGGAGACCATTATCCCAAGTGAAGTATCTAAAGAATGGAAAATAAACACCACATGTACTCAGTATTCAATTGGAACTAACTTATGAGCACACATGTTCACAGAGGGAAATATAAGTCATTGGTAATCAAGCAAGAGAGGAAAAGGGAGGAGGGGAGGATCATTTTCTACATGTTATATATATAACATATATAGTGAACGTATAACATATATAGTGAACACTATTTGGGTGATGGGCACACTCATAGCCATGACTGAGCATCACAAAATCAATCCATATAACCAAGAACATTTGTACAACCTTAATATTTTGAAATAAAATAAACATATAAACAAACAAATAAATTAAATAGCCTCTGTATCAGATGATTTTGCCTAATTGTAGGCTAATGTAAGTGTTCTAGGTAGGCTAGGCTAAGCTATAATGTTTTATAGGTTAGGTGTATTTAATACACTTTTGACTTATGATCATTTTAACATATGATGGGTCTATTGTAGCATAACCCATTGTAAGTTGAGAAACATCTTTATCTAATAAAGCCTAGAGCAAGCATTGAAAAATATTTCAAAAAACATAATAAAAATTATTAAAATGGATCACAGACATAGAAATAAAATGTAAAACTATTATATAAAAAGATAACACAGAAGAATTTCTAGATGATCTTGGGTATGGTGATGATATTTTACATACAACAACAATGGCATGATCCATGAAATAAATAATTGCTAAGCTCGACTTCATTAAAATTAAAAACCACTGCTCTGCAAAAGATAATATCAAGAGAATGAGAAGAAGTTAAGCCGTAAACTGGGAGAAAAATATTTGCAAAAGACATATCTGATAAAGGATTGTCACCTAAAATATATAAAGAACTCTTAAAAATCAATAATATGAAAATAAATGGTTTGTTTAAAAAGTCTGTCAAATACCTTAACAGATACTTCAGCAAAGAAAATATGAAGATTTCTAATACACATTTAAAAAGATGTTTCACATCATGTGTCATCAGCAAAATGCAAATTAATACAATAATTATTTACCACCACATATCTAATAGAATGGCCAAAATCCAGAATGCTGACACCACCAAATGCTCACAAGGATGTGGAGTAACAGTGACTCATTCATTACTGGTAGGAATCCAGATTGGTACTACCAATTTGTAAGTCTCATAAAATTAAACATACTCATATCATATGATCCAGCAATTGCACTTTTTAATATTTACCCAAATAAAATGGAAACAGATGTTTATACCAGCTTTCTTCATAAATGTCAAAACTTGGAAGCAACCAAGATGTTCTTCAGTAGGTGAATAAATGAATAAATAAACTCTGGTATATCCATACAGTGGAATATTATTCAGCACTCTAAAGAAATAAAGTGTCAAGTCATGAAAAGATATGAAGAAAACTTAGCATACTGCTAAATAAAATGGTCAGTACTATATTCCAACTATATAACATTGTAGAAAATGCAAAACTATGGAAACAGCAAAATGGTCAGTGGTTGCCAGGGGTTGGGGTGGGGGAAGAAAAAAATGAATTAAATGAATCACAGAGAATATTTAGGGCAGTGAAACCACTCTGTATTACAATGGTGAATACATCCCATTTTGCACTTGTCCAAACCCATAGAATGTAAACACAAAGAGTGAGTTCTAATGCAGGCTATGCAGTTGTGACTACCATAAGAAATATTTAGATAGAGTCCTATGGGACTTAAAAATAGGAAACATATTTTCTTTCTGGGAAAGTTCTTTGGGGGACATGGCATTATCAATGATCTTTGAATGAAAGACTGACTCAGATATACATAAATGGTGAAGGTTTCCTCAGGTAGAAAGAACTGCAAAAGTAATATCAATGAGGCTTGAAGACATAAGCAAATCAAAATCAATGATTCAGTAGGGAAAGAAGACTTCAATGTGCAAAACTTAGAGGGAAAGACTGAAATAGGCAATGACCTGAGCATGCGGGGGCATGATGAGAGGCTAATCCCAGATGGGAGGAGGGATATTTCTTTGTCTGAGACAAGAAGATGATGTATAAATATCAATTTGAAATAAAGAAAGTGGAAGCTGAATAAGTATAAATCAAATAGTTTTATATAATATATTTCGTTAAAATATGAAACAAAACCTGTGAAAAATAACCACTGTGTCGTGGGTATAGTTTAAGGCTTGAAATGAGTAGAATGTATAGGAAATAGTGTGAGAAATATTAAATTAGAGACTAATTGAAAATGTGGGGCTGTCATCAACAGTTGAACAGGTTGTGGCTGTCCAGATGAGAATGGTACCCAGATGAGATGAAAGGTGAGAATGTGGGTGCTGATACAAGCTGTGTCCACTCCAAAGGGCACTTTTCTCTAATTCACACAAAAATGTCAAATGGGCAAGTAGTAGTTCTGAAAAAAAAAAATCCAAAATTAAATTGATGTTTGGATTTTACAAAAATCTGTATTCTTAACTGAACCTAGAACAGCCAACTTAAAATAAACAAGTGTCTTTGTGCTAAAAACTTACCAAAAATTTAAAGAGAGCATCCCTTACATTCCATTAACACTTGATCTAGAACACAATAGGGCATTACAGAATCATGATGTCTAAATTCTGTAGTGGAAGAAGCAATCACTTTTAAAAAGCAGGATTTCCTTCCATCTTAGTTATGTTGGCAATAGTTCCATAGCTATGGAGCAGTCTAAATAATTTGCCAATATATTTACTGTGTGGATTTAATTGCATAAAATTTCACTTTAGCTAAATGGCTTTTCTGAATCATAATTTAGTTTGAACTTCCTATCTTGAAAACATTGCTGGCAATTTCTGGAACTTTTAATGACTTGTCTGGTGGGCAAATTGTAGATAAAAAGAAATGTCTCCAGATGCTCACGTATTTAGATAAATTGCTCCTTTCATGGAGGAATTCAAGTTGTTGAAAAGTAAAAGGCAATGTTGTATTTAGATTGACATAATTTCAATACTGAGGACAAGTTTTAGCCATCTAGTATACAATACTTATGAATTAGAGAGGAGCACCACCAACCTCACCCCAGTTTGTTGGGGGATGTAGAGATAGTATGCAAATATTAGGGGAAGAAAAAGAATAACTTGCTATTTGTACTACCTTCTGTTACATTAAATATTAAACTCTATACACTCATGAATTTTAGATTTCCTAGACTAGTAAAGGTTAAGTATTTTTTAATGACTATAGCCTCAATGGCATTTAGGTTGCATAAATAATGCTTTCCTACTTCTGCCTGGCCTGCCCTGGTGGTGGCTACATAATGCTCCTGAAGCAAAAGATAAACCAAATAATATGGACAATCTAGAACAGCATGAAGTACCAAATGATCTTATCAAATAGATTTTCAACTGGTGCCAATCAACTGAAATAAAGGCAGTTTTTCATTTTTCATTTTGAATAGTTTATTTCTTGCACATGAAGACAATTGATCTGATTCAATCATTAATTTTTCTCTATTGTGACTGCTACCCAGTATAAATAGACTTATCATTTCTATTTGTTGATGAACAGTCTTGTGCTATTCGTGTAATCTACTTTTTATCAATATTAATTTCTGGGCTGCCATATGTACAAAAAAAGGTGGCTTGGTCTATTTAAACATTAATAAATCCCCAAAATGAATGCATAATATAAACCCCAAGTATTCTTATCTTTAGAAATCAATGTTTCTTTAAAAAAATATGTTTTTGTGGACTTTGACTTCCATAATTCTCTTAACAGTCCTAAAAACATAGTTCCTTTCTATTTAGTTACACTGCTTTCAGAACTTCTTTTACAATAGCTCAGTAAACATGCAGTTTTCTTTATTTTTACACTTTTTATACCCATGTCTAAGTCTTTACATAATTACAAGCATACATATATTTTCTATCCTATATTACTAAATTGATTCATTTTATTTTCATAAAACTAGTGTGCCTTCAACTTTGTGGATTTTTGTCAATAAAAATGACAATAATCTCTATTATACCACAAGATACTTCCTTTAACAAATCAATGAAATTGCAAAGAAAATATTAAATGCTACAGTGCTGTCCCATTCTCCCTTCCTTTGTCCCAAATCACTCTTCTGGCTGCAAAGTTGTCAGCCACAGCATGACATCCTCTAAAAATGAGTTCAACTCAGCATCTTGTCAGATGTAGGCCATGTTTTGTGTTCTCTGATTTTCTAAAAAAGAACAAACAAACCCAGAGTGTAGGAAGATACTTAGATGGCTTCTAGGGAAGCTGTCATTTCCATTGTAGCTTTGTTCTTTACTGCAGATAGAGGCTAATACTAAAAATTGCTGGAATAAAAGAGAAAAATAAAATAGCATCAACAGCATGTTGATGAATGTCGAGTAAAGGAAGATACTAGACCACAAAGGAAACATGGGTGCTGATACAGAATGAGAATATTTGAATATGTTAGTGAATACGCAGAGCTAAGAAGATAAGGGTATAAATAGGATGATACATAGAAACGCTTCACTAATGAGAATTACACTTAATCATGTTTATTATTCTGGCTATAACATCCCTAAATATTTGCCTGAAATATCCTCTTTAGTCTACTGAGATAATGGAGACACAGCCAAAATACGTGTGTGAGTGTGTATGGAAATGAGTCTCTCATTTACTATATATTTATAGGGATCTGTTTTCTACAAAATTTTTGAGCACATATGTACAAATATGTATACCAGGAATCTCATGTCAACCTTTCCGGTGATATGAAAAAAAAAAAAAAAAGAAAGGTTGTATGTTTGTGAGAGAGACAAAAAGGGAGTGAGGGGGGAAAAGAGGAGAGAGAAAAAGAGAGAGAGGATAAAAGAGAGAAAAGAGAAAAGAATTACACAATATTCATAAATGGAAAACTGTGCAGCAATTAAATTAAATGAATTAGATTCTAATTTAGAAAAACGTTCATTGCATATTGTTAAATAAAATAGCAAACAACTGAACAATATGAAGATTCTGATCCCAATTTGTTCAAAAGACCAAAACAAATTGTAGTTGAACATATAAAACACTTATTTATATGCTAAGAAATGTTCTCAAAAAATAATAAATGCAAAGCTATTAAGTGCAAAGAAGGCACAAAATGGCTTATATATTTTATATATACACTTATATGTTGTTTAAATTTGTTAAACAAACATGTTTTTCTTGTTTAATTTAGCTAAAATAAAAAGATTAAAAGTGCACATAGTGTTCTAAGAGTAAGTACATTTTTTTAATTGTTTAGGGGTGGGAGGTGTGTCAGACTTCCTGGTGGTCCCTTCCACTTATATTTAAGTACCTCCTGCTAGTTTTAAAAGGTAAGAAATATATTAAGTAGCTAGATAAAAAATGACTTATTTATCCTTTTCCTTTTGCTTTGAGGTCAAGAAATATTTGTGCTGCCTTCTCCACGTCTCCTCTCTTCACCCCCTGTCTTCCTTGTAGTCTGTCATTAAAACATCTTGGAATCACATAATAAAGTCCCAAGAGTTGTCTCTTGACTTTCAACTTCATGATTAAAAGGGGAATGAAATTATAGTTTAGAGAAATATCCAAGAAATGCACATTTGAAACAGTTCAGATGTCACGCAAAGAGTTCCGGCATAGTATGTCTCCAAAGCAGACAGAAGCAGCAAATTTTAAGTAAAATATTTAGGTTATTAAGTATAAAATGTCCAATTTCCCTAAGCACTAAGGACAGTTGATATTTCTGACATTTCACTTTGACATTTCTTGTTTTATTTTTACTATGAAGGTATAGCTTCAGTCTTGAAAATGCATGTTTTGGCTTGTGGATTATCTTTCTAAGTTTTTTTGAGAGTAATTTTTTGAGAGTAAATTGAAACCACGGATAAGTCAAAAATTCACATTATTTTTTAATACAAGTTCTGTCATGGAACCAATGCTTCTCAGACAGCTCGAAATATCAATGAAGTGTTTAGGAAGGATGTGGCTAATGAACGCATAGTAGGTCAATGGTTTGAGAAATTCTGTTCTGATTTTAATCTTGAAAATGAGCCATGTGGGCGACCCGAGACCAAGGAGAATAATGATGACCTGAAAGCTGACCAAAATCGAATAGTCATCAAAAAAAGCTACTGGTGTCTGTTTGATGGTCCAGGGCTGGTATTATCCACTACAGCATCATGAAATCTGGTCAATCGATTAGAGCAGATGTCTACTGCAACCAGCTGGACGAAATGATGAGGATGCTTGCAATTAAGCAGCCAAAATTGGTCAACGGAGACAGGCCAATCCTCTTGCAAGACAACACACAACCACATGTAGCACAAACAATGCTGCTCAAGACTTGGAAACTCTGTCATCCATCATATTCACCAGACCTTGCACCAACTGACTACCACTTCTTCCAGGCTTTGGACCACTTCTTGCAAGGAAAAATATTCAATTCTCAACAAGCTGTGGAAAACACCTTTTGCAATTTCATAGCCACTCATTCTCCAGGCTTCTTGCTGCTGGCATAAACAAGCTACTGTTAAGATGGCAACACTGTGTGGATAGTTTAGGGGCATACTTTGATTAATCGTACTGCCTCCTGTTTGAGATATAATAAACTATACTTTCGATTCAAAATGTGACATTTCATACTTAATGATATAATAGTTTCAAGAAATAAGAAAACAGCATTTATTAGATCTATATTGAAGAAGCAGTAACTTGTCAGGAGTAAAAATGACGGTTTAAAGTATAACTGTAGAAAATTGATTTCTGGACACCTTCAGAAACTCATAAATATTTTATCCCTTTTAGCACCCAAATTTCCTGAATAACAAATAGTGTAGCCATTAACAGTTCACAAGGAGGTAGGAAATAATGAATTCTGGTTGTCATTTTAAGATTAAATTTGATTTAAAGCTGCCTCTGTATATAGTGAACTGAAGCCTAACTTAATATGTAAACATACTGCCGCTTAAGAGTATATTCTTTTAGCAAGTAACCATGTCTTGGCCAATGATAGCAGCTGAACTTTCAGCCAATCACAGGCTATAAACTGCCAAAACACGTATAAGTACACACCCAGCTTTAACCAATCAGGCTATTTTTGTATATTACTTTCTCTTTTTGTCTATAAATATTGCCTGCCTGCATTTCTGGGTGGAGCTCTCTGAATCTTTACTGGTTCAGGGTGTTGCTCAATTCATGAATTGTTTCTTTGCTCAAATAAACTGTGCTAAATATAATTTGTTTAAAGTTGTTTGGTTTTTTTTTTAAAGAGATTGCATTAAAAGTGAAATTCAAAATAAACCTCCAGCAACTCCCAGGAGCACTGAGTGACCAAGCAAAAGCACTTGCCAGGGCCCGTTGTGCTCATTGACCTCTTGCAGCAAACTATCATTGTGGGTGAATTTTTGCTAGGACTGGAGCTCCACAAATTTGTGTTTTGACTTCACTTGTGTAATTTTTATTGTACTGGTCCAGGATAAAATTGGATTTGATAAATAACTGGATTGGATCCCATTAGAGGCCTCAGGTAGCTACCTTTTAAAATGGGTTCTTATAAATACAAGGAGTCTGAAACTCCACTTTCTGGGATACTGGCTAACTTTATGTACAAAAATTATGAGCCCAGAACCTGTGTATTTTTGGAGAAATAAATGAACTTTACTAAGAATAACTTAGAATTACAGTGGCCACAGTGAGAATATTTGAACGTCAATAAAATTGCTTTCTTGTGAAGTGTGCTAGAAAAGAAAGGATCCAAAATGCCACAAAAACAATAGGATGTATTTTTTAATTAGTAGAGAGAAGAATCAAAAAGTTTAAATGAATCCAAGGCTGACTCTTTAGAAGTTTCCTTACAGAAAGCGAATGAAAAAATACCTTAAAATCTTTTTCACACATAATAGTCAAAAGCTGTAGCCATCTGGGCAGGAAATCTTGTTCTACCGGCTAGAAAAACAACTGGAATCCAAATCGTCTTTAATAAATAATTGAACTTGTATTATTTTACCTGAACATGGATAAAATTTTAGAATGAAAGCTATAAAATCTATTTCTTTCTGCATGTTTATATATATAGATAGATAGATAGATATGATATATTTGTGTGATATGTATCTATCTCCTTATGATATTATAAATTAAATTATAAATATCTCTATTAATTGTTTTTAAGAAAAATAAATTCTTATATAAATAAAAAATTCTTTCAGAAAAATAACCCAAATGTTTTCAAGACCATATGACTTAGGTAATCTTTGGTAAATAAGAATATCATTGGTTTGATTAAAACAGACATGATTTTAGAGTTTTCATCATGATATAAAATACAGATACATGGCTTTATCTACTTAGGTTTATCGGTAAAATAAATATGTTATCTCTATCCTACAAAATTTTTAAGCAAGAAAAAAATACATAAGATGATGGCTAGCTGTTTAACAACTTATTTTTATAAGTAACACAAGCATAATTGTTAAAAATAAGTGAGTTAAATAGATGTTAATGAGATAAAATTCCCGTGCAAAAGATGTCCTTTCTACACCAGAAGGTTTTAACATTCTTATTAACAATAATAGAAAGTTTAGGCTGAGGGAAATCTGTACAAACAAGAATTTAATTATCAGGCCTAGCCAAAACAAACAAACAAACAAAAAAACAACAAAACACCTAAGAGGATAAAGTAAAATTTTGCCTTCTTTATAGTTTCTCATTACAGAAAGACTAAAGATATTTGTTAGTAAACATGTCCTGTGCCACATTGACAATTTGTACTATAAGGAAGCACATGTATCTAGAAATTATGATTCATAGATTTGCCAATCTACAGATTGCTGCTGTGACAGATCACAATTGCTTACTTCCTTGTGTTCACTGAAAATTAAGGTCACTAAGGGTTACAATTTCTAATTAATATACATAAGTAAAATTGCTGGAAATAATAAGGGAAACAATTCTATATGCAAGTATACAAAGAAGATAAGATGTGCTTTTTGTAAGTAAAAACTGCAAAGATATGGGGTTGTTTTATTTTGTAAAGGGAAAGAGAGTAATTTCTGTCCTAAAATAGAATGATTTGTTGTTCCAAAATGAGAAGAGAAAAAGTATAGGGTAAAAACTGAATGGATGAGAAAGTTGTAGAAGATATATGGAAAATGAATCTCGTGAAAGGAATTTTATGTTTCATCAACCTGGCTAAGAATAAAAGGGAAATACGTTTTTTTCCTAAAGATTAAGCATTAATATCAAAAGTATATGGGTGCAAAACTAGAATTTTGTCCTCTCTTACAAAGCAAGGTTTTCTTAAAGTATTGGCCTATTTTTAATAGGAAATTATGAAAGGTTTTTCTTTATCTTTTAGATAATTGGCATAGAAAATAAAGATTGTGTTTTCCTCAGATAATTTCCTGTATTTCATGTTGTCGTTATTAAGTTTTTGATCATGTAAGAAAACAGAGTCCTCTCTATTAAAATAGCCATGCTTTTTCTACAGCTATGTAACTCTCTGTATTTGCCTTTGAAGTCTTTTAATTATCATTTTGGATGAATAAATGATTATTGTTCACAGAGACCTTTGATCCTATTTTGATCAAATATTTTAAACCTTTGATATTTTTAACAAATTCCCGAAATCAAATTCTAATTTAATTCATTTTCTTCATCTCAAATTAACTCTGGAATTTTCCAATGGGCCTTTAAAACATCTCAAATGTATGCCTGTCTTGTAAAAAGAGAGACATTAAATTAATTGGGCTTATTTGATATATTAAATTATGTGGGAATCTTTGTCAAATAATAAGTAATGCTAAACCTTCTTTGAGTTATATTTCTATGGATTTTTTTTATTAATGTGTTTCATAAACTGTATGAAATTCATGGAAATCCAATAGTCCTAGTATGACACTATTAGATGCATTTCCAGTCATTATCTTAAAATGTTGTATGCAAAAGAAATAATTGAATTTCCATATCAATTATATTATTATCAGATCTTTAACTATGGCTACTTTAAGTCATGTCTTTTACAGACAGTTAATTGTTTACTCTGGTACTTTCCTGGACAACTATAAGCCTGAAGTGTTTTATCTTCAAGTAGCTTTATGTAAAGGACTCTGACAAATACAGCTTTCTGATAACTTTAAGATCATACCATTGGACTGGATAAGAATTCCCAGAATGCTAATGAAGAAACTGACTAGCTCATAAAACTGCTATCGCAACAACAAGCAGAACAAAAATTAATTAAATACCAAGTAAATGATTTGGCAGATTTTCATGCCAAGTCAGCCAGTACTGAAATTGTTAAGATATGCAATGTGAATGAACTCCATAAGAATAATCCAATTTAATAAACAGTGTACTGCACTTGATTGGTAAAAACAAAATTGATATGTGAAAGGAGGTAAATTCAATGTTAAATGTGGACTCTCAAAGGGCCTGGATTGCTGCCTGGTCCTTTCTGAGTCGTTAAAGCTTTCATTATTAAAAGTTAGGTACTCCATGACTAATCATGAAATAGATAAAACAACTCAAATTATGAAAACAATATTGGTGGATTGACTATTCTAAAATCTCTGAAATGGTTTATAACCAATATTTGGCTTTTCAAATGTTTAATTCTGGTAAGACAATACAAACCTCAGGTGTTAAATTTCCAGCACCTGCTGGATTATTTGAACACTTACAGATGGATTTCATTCAACTACACCTCGAATACATGTTTTCTGGTTGTATAGAAGCGTTCCCATGCAGGAAGCTCAATACTACGACAATAACTAAATGGTTATTTAAAAAAATGTGTTTCCCTTATGGGGCATTCCTAGAAATCTTCCAGGTACTTATTTCACTGGACAAGTTATAAAACAGTTAAATCAGGCATTACAAACACAATGGTATTAGGAAAAGCTAACTAAATCGATTGGATTGTCTTGGCAAAAGGTATTACCAATTGATGACCATCAGATTTACTCCTACTGGAAAGCACAGATTGATCTCTTATGAAATGATTACTGTAAGGCCTATGATCCTAGTAATAAACCTCATGTATCTCCTACTTTTATAAACTTGGCCATGACTTAATAACAAGACTTTACAACATTACGTTAAATCATATTTTCACCAGCTAAAAGAAGCCCTTTGTTACTGAACAACTGATAATAAAGAGACCTTTCATCATTTAGAAACTGGAGATTGGTTCTTTTGGAAACAGCACCAGAGAAAGATTGTTCTTGAACTTGTTGGAAGAAATCATATCAACAACTTCTCTGCAGCAAAACTTCAGAGCTTCAAGTCTTGCAGCCACATGTTTCTTAACTCAAAAGGGTCCTCCAGACTCCTGGAACTGTAAACTTATTACAGACCTTAAGAAGAAGATGACCAGAGCAGTTTTCCCTAGAAGCAGATGACATTCTGGATATGGACACCTTTCCCAAGATTGTGGATCAAGACTTCTCTACCATTATGAAAGTCTTAATATTTTCCCCTTTCTCCTATTTTATATTGCCCTAATTTATTTCCTTTCCTTACAAAAAACAAAAACACAAACAAAACAAAACAAAACACAAAACATATGTCCATGGATCTGTGGATGGTGTTAGCAAAGGCTTATGCTGTAGCAAGAAACCAAGGCAATTGTTGAGTTTATGGGTGATTGCCCCCAAATCAGGAAACAATTCCACTAATGCTAATGTCTCTCTGTGTTCCCAGTGAGTCACCTTGACACCCAAGAAGAGTAGAAAATGATTCTTCATATTCTAGACATCACTACTACTTGCTTTCTATACTCATTGGAAAGAGTACCCTGACATTCCCAATTAATAACCTAATTGCTACCAAATACAGAAAACCTATCTGAGTGATGCCTGCAAAATGTATATTGTGCTTCCAGGCATCACTCATTTAAAACCCTGGAGCTACTTATGTGAATAGGGGTAATTGCTTGTATGATGTTACTGTATTAAATTCAGTAAGATCCCTTTCCACCAAATGCATCCTTACAGCATGCTATATAAAGAACCACTGAAAGTTAAGCCTCCCACTGGACCTCATTCAGGGGCTATGCAGAGGTATAGGTGAACAAATTTAACTGGCTCCAGCTCAAACACCACTAGGTGGCCTTCTTTTCCATGCTCAAAAGGCCTAAATTGGTCTGTGGAGACATTACTTGCTCTGTTCTGCCTCCTCACTGGTTTGGATCTTGCTATTTGGCCTGGCTCACCATTGCCCTCTGAATGGCTTTCCCTAAAAGTTCTCCTAATACCTCTAATAAGAGAAAGACAAAATAGTCAATAACTAAAATTAGCACCAATCACAAAATAGTTGAAGATAAGTTAGTTTCCACTGAGGAAAGTGTCCAGTGGAGTTTCCTAGGGACTCAATCCTGGCAGTAAGTAGTGGCATGCTTGTTGCATGAAATTTGAAGATAATTAGTAAATTGTGAAAAATCTTAGATTTTGTAGCCAATCATATCTCCCAGGGGTTCAAATGGGTAGAAGCCACTCTCCAAAAGGTGCATGCTTAAGAACATCCATCTTCAAAAAAAAATACTTAACAGAACATCACATAGCTATAGATCTCCTCTTTGCCCATGTTGGAGGGCTTGTGTATGGTGTTGAAGAAAACTGAATGTTGTACTTATCTTTCCCCTGATTTTACTACTACAAAAGCTTAATTTACAAGTTGGCTGATACTGCTGCTTCTGTAGACACTGTCACTCAATACAATAAGGAAATTTCTTAAGGGAAAGGAACATACTATGTGTTTATGGGATCAGCTAATACTTGGTTTACAGGCATCCTAAATGGTGGACGGCAAGCTTTGCTATTCCAAGGTTTCCTAATCTGTATGTTTCTTTCAGCGAGTTTGCAGGTTACTATGACTTGTGTTATCAGGCTAATTACAAAAATAGATACATCTTTACATCAGACCATTTTACAGCTAACTATGGGTCTTACTCGCCATCATGCCCCAAACAAAGACTATGATCAATTGCACTGTTGAACTACTTTTACCGCCTAAATTTTAAATTGTTTGATTTTGATCAGTTCAGTTTGTGGAGACTCCTGTTAAGGATTATACTCTAGTTTCTTCACATTGTCTGCCTAATAGCTGTCATAATAGTCTCTCTGATGTATTGTAATCCCTCAAATGTCTTAAGTGCTCATGTGCATACATCTCTTGTACATCAAATGGTCTCATTATGGTTAGCATAATAAAAACGTGAAAAAGCGTGAAGAATCATCCAACTAATTTGACATTGTGAATTGGGAATTCCATATTGAGATCAAACAAATTCATCATGACGGTGACAGAAAGTGGGTTCAGTGTCCAAGGGTTTGGTTAGTTTCTCAAAATTGAGAGGCTAACCAAAAGGGGGGCATTGTTAAATTAAATTAAATTTGGCCAAAAGCTTTTCTTTTAACACCATGTGGAAGAGGAATATTTAGACAAAGCTTGGCCTTTTAAAAAAGCATATTATAGGAATAGTATTCTGAAGTAGGGTTTTCAAACTTTTAAACACACATTGGTTAGACTTATGTGTCACATCAGCTATTGGCTTTGTAATAAATGTACATAGAGTTTTACAAAAGTATCCACAAGGTACTTTCAAATGTGTTTTGCAACTTTTTCCATGTTCTTGGCAGATTCTGTGAAGGAATAACTTAACTACCAATGTATGTGGTATACTATTACACCTCATAGTTATGTGATTATAGGAAACAAATGAGTATTCTCTGTGCTATTTTCAGTGTTCATATTCAGCCATTGGTTACAGAAAATAAAAACATTAAAATGCACATAGTGATAGCATATATTCAGCTACACTGTGGTCCAAATCAAGTATAACAAACATTTCTCCACTATCTTCTCTCTTCACTACCAGTACTTCAACTTCAAACCTATTATTATTGTTATTCTTACTTAAAATGTTGGGATAATAATCTGATTCATCTCCCTACTTCTAGTCACTCGCTGATCCAATATATCCCACATCTATTACTGCCAAAGTAATCTTACTTTTGCACAGTTTTGATAAACATTAAAAGTACTTCATGTCTCCCTCTTCCTTGGTAAACTAAAAATAGCCCCCACAGCCTGCCATTGGAAGCTTTTCACCACAAGGACTTCATTTACTGTTCCTGCTTAATCTCTTGATATTCTCCCTTTTGCAACTTTCTATTCTGCTTCTTGCTTCTCAACATATCCTACACACTTTCTTCCCTAGTATGTTATTTTAATTTTTTTCCCTATTTCCTTAGTTCAGGCCTCCTAGCTCGTGTGCTATTCTCTACTTACTGGTATACAATGAAGTCAGTTGAAGTAAGTTTTGACTGTGCTCTTTTTCTTTGCTCAGAAGACTTCAGTGGCTCACATTGCCTGAAAACTATGATCTAAACTCTTTGATCTGTAATTTAAGACTGATCATGGGTTACCAGCCCCACTCTATCTTTCTTTACTTCCCTATATTCATACTTTGTTCTATCCCAATTAGAGAAGTCATTACCCTCTGAACACAAAACACAATTCATATTTTTATATTTGTGTCTCTTATTCTTTCTTGCTCATGTAATTTATATTATTGTTATCATTCAGAGAGAGTTCTGTACATAGTAGGTTCTCAATACATATTTAAGAGGAAGAAAAAAACTTATTTTTATGTGGGCATTACCAATTGCCTGACATTTTCCAAAATACTTTCAAAACATTATCTCATGTATTCATTACTTCAATTTTATGAGGTGACTACAATTATCCTCATTTTATGCATGAAGAAAACTGTGGCTTAAAAAAAAAATTAGGAAGGGCCAAAATCCAAACTTTGTTGACTCAAAGCCAGTCTACATTTTTCTCCTTAATATTTGGAACTATGTTGGATGCACCACTCATCTAGTGAGTTTATAACTTTGAACAGATTCCAGATCTCTTTTTTAAATTTAAGAATTCTCTAGGAGCAGAGTAAATTGATTCTAACAAGTTGTACTGATTGCCTTAAATAAAATGAGTTTCAGGGACAAATAGGAAGGTGGTCCTCAAACTCCTTGCCTTAAGTATGTATATCTTCTGGGTCTATGTAAACCTCCAATGAACTGTTTCTTAATTTGTGTCATAGTGTCATTTGTGCCATTATATCAAATATAATGGCAATATCATAAAGTTAAGGCATCCTGTAATCTGGTTCTAATGTTCTGCATTTGCAAAGATCCCCAGTAACTAAAGATTATTGTGCAAACTAGTGCAACCTCTGTGGAAAGCAATATGGAGATACCTTAAACAGATACAAGTAGACCTACCATTTGATCCACCAATCTCATTATTGGGCATTTACCCAAAAGAACAAAAGACATTCGATAAAAAAGACACCTGCACCCGAATGTTTACAGCAGCACAATTCACAATTGCAAAGATGTGGAAACAACCCAAGTGTCCATCAATACATGAGTGGATTAATAAAAATGTAGCATATGTATACCATGGAGTATTATTCAGCTATAAGAAATAATGGAGATATAGAATATCTTATGTTCTTCTGGATAGAGTTGGAACCCATTCTACTAAGTGAAGTATCCCAAGAATGGAAAAATAAGCACCACATGTACTCACCATCAAATTGGTTTCACTGATCATCACCTAAGAGAACATTCAGGAATAACATTAATCGGGTGTCGGGCAGATGTCAGGGAGGAGGGGATGGGTGTATACATACATAATGAGTGCGATGCACACTGTCTAGGGCATGGACACGTTTGAAGCTCTGACTAGGGGGAGGTGGCCAGGGCAATATACGTAACCTAAACTTTTGAACCCTCATAATATGCTGAAATAATAATAATAATGAAAGAAACTAAATAATAAAAAAAGAATCAGTGAAATTTCTTCATATTGCTTAATAATGAAAACAATGCATAGAAACAGATTATATTGAGGTACATTGTTAAATAGCAATATTAATAACCCTAAGGTTCTCTCTCTCTCTGCTCTCTCAAAATGTGTGCGCGCTCTCTCTTTCTCTCTCTATATATATCTTAGTTGCATTGAAAAATATACAAATAAATATTATATTAATAATTCATCAGTCCACTATTTTTCATTTCTCAACTGCTACATATGAATTTCCACTAGAAAAAGCCAGGGTCATGTAAGGCTGCAGTCCCCAATCGTTGGGGCTGTGGACCATTACCAGTCAGCAGCCTGTCAGGGACACAGGCATAGCCCTAACGCCCTCCATTCCCCTTTGTGCACCCCACTCCCCCGTGGAAAAAGTACCTTCCATGAAACTTAGGGAGCTGGGGAGGGGCGCTCAGTAGGAGGAGAGCAGCAGTGACCCAGGAAGCTTCATCTGTAGCTGCTCCCCATTGTCATCCGGACTCCGCCTCCCCTTCCCCTAGTCTCCCTCCTGTGGAAAAACTGTCTTCCATGAAACCAGTCCCTGGTGCCAAAAAAGTTTGGGGACTTGTGATATAAGGTACTAAGGACATTTTTTTCCAGATTTGATTATTCTGGCAAGTGGAGATTATTATGGGAGAAGTATAAAGCCAAATCTGTTCATATTAATCCAGAAATATACAAAATACATATGGTTGAGCTCCATTTCTAGAGTATATATGGCTGGTTAATTCCTAAGTATCCCTTAAAGCCTTGGTGATTTGGGCTGTCTCCACTCAGAAAGTTAAACGTTTGTACTTTGTTTATTAAATAATCAGAACTCACCCAGGTGCATTAAAGAAAAAAGTCAGGGTAATTTTATCACTGCTAATCAATGATCAATAATCCCTAATATCTAGACCTTTATCCAAAGATAATGTAAAAAATATTATTATGACTTCTTATTTGAGAAATATTAGTTATAAATCACCTTTTGAATTATGACTAAGCTTTAAAATCTTAGACTAAGTTAAGAAAACTAATTTATGAGCCTTTATGGAAGAAAATCAATGCTTAGTACATACATGAAATTTGCAAAGGGTCAGTCCTCATTAATGTAATTTGCAATAATAACTAAACAGAATAAAAGATACAAATTTTAATTTGGATTCTGTATTAATAAAATAGCTTGTGCACTGTAGCCCCTAATTGGCACAGTCTTCTTTATGTGTTTAATGTTTAAACTGCCTAGAGCAGAGAGAACAGGTGGTAAAAGAAATTATTTTAACAGCAGTAGAAAGAAACCAAAAAAAAAAAAAAAATTAGACCCATCTAAAGAGTGAGCTATTAGTATAAAATTGGGTTTTACTCAGTTTTATGACTGTAATATCTCTTTTAAACGTTTCAGTACCCCTCAGGAATGATTACAGTGCTTTTAACTTATTTCCTTAACACCCTATCTCTATTGCATCACCCTAATGAACACACCACAGAAAGGATACTTTCCTTATCCTTGGATTTGGAGGAAATATCTTGGTAGAGACCAAAAGGAGCTGTTCTCTTTGATTTTTATTTCTTGGAGTAAGTTCTATTTTATATGTTAACAAAAATGGAAATAAAAATACATTAGATTGTCTAAAACAAAATGATCAGTGATATAATTTTCCATAGTAAAGTCAAAGGAAATGTAAATAGCAATATTTCACTTATTAAGCAGCTCTCCAAGTATCCTACAGTTATTTCCTTATGTATGTAATTAAAATATTTAGTACTGGATATCAGAAAGAGAGAGAGAGAAAGAGAGAATTTTACAATTCAGAGTAGTGATTTGGGTACCTAATATAGTAGTCCTTCCTTATTCACAATTTCACTTTCTGCTGTTTCAGTTACTCACAGTAAACCACGGTCCAAAAATATTAAATAAAAAATTCCAGAAAATAAATAATCATAGTTTTAAATTTCATGCTGTTCTGAGTAGCATGATGAAATCTCATGCTGTCCCACTTGGTCTCACATGCATCAAGAGTCATCTCTTTGTCGTGCTGTCTATTCCACCCCCCTCCTCGCCATTAATCATTTAGTAGACATCTCAGTTATCAGATTGATTATAATGGTATTTTAGTGCTTGCATTCAAGTAACCCTTATTTTACTTAATAAAAAGTGCATGAGTAGTGATGCTGGCATATTAATATAATTGTTCTATTTTATTATTGTTGTTGTTAATATCTGACTGTGCCTAATTTATAAATTAAACCTTATCATAGGTATGTATTCTTAGGAAAAAACATAGTGTATATAGGGCTCCATACTACCCATGATTTCAAGCTTCCACTGGAGGTCTCGGGACATATCCCCCATAGAAAAAGGGGGACTACTGAATTCTTCTGACTCTGTTCAAGAATCAAAACAAATTGTAAAGGTGGCATTATAAAATATCATTTTAACCTTCCATTTATTACCTACATGTGAGAAATTCTATACAAGTCAAAAAAAGACTTGATGGATCCTCACCTGCCAATAGACATAATGGAGCCTTTTTAATGTGAGTCATCTTGGCAAGAGAAATCTGAAATCAGAAAATTCACCAAAATTGTAATGTAGTTTCCAGTGTGTGTTTCCCAGAACATTTACCAACAACATTAAAACAACTATTTTTCTTAATAAAGATAGAGCTGGAGTATGAGAGAGGGATGCCGACGGAGGCAGAGTAAAAGAGAAAGGAAGAGACAAAGAGAAATCAGAGAGAGGCAAAGAAATGTGTATATAATACATATGAGCTTCACACCTGTGTAAATACACGAGGGTTCTGTGAAGTCAAAATTCTCCTTAGTTCTGCCCCAAAGCAAAAGAAAATACTTTAGTAACTATCACCCGAGTGCACAAGGAATCCTTTTATAAGTAGGTCCTTTGTGAATTGTATTAATCACCATGAAACCTTTTTGTCTAAAAGGTAAATTTCAAGGTGTTGAAGCGACTTCAGTATGGAGAATGTTGCTTTTGGAGGAAAGCTGTCAGTTCTTTCATGGGTGCTGTCAAGTACAGCTGTCAATATGAATAAGAGACTATGGGGCCACTTATAAGAGGGAGTGTGAGAGTAAACGTTTGAGGGAATGTGGGGTTAAATTGCTGGGAGCCCTGGTTTTTTTTAATTAGAAATTCCATCTAGCAGTTTCTAGCCCACAGGGGTTCTGCGGCCAAATCTAGAGGAATGTGTTTACAAAATGACTGAAATCTTTAGGATCCAAATTGCTTTAGGCCCAAAGCAACATCAATAATTTAAAAAAAAAAAAAAAAAAAGTCGACTTAAAATTAGTGTCATTAATTGTATCTTAAAAATTGACATCTTCTGAGAATTTCTCACCCTAAAAGTTTTCATCTGCCCTCCTACTTTGTTAAAGAGTGGTTAACACGTAACTGAAAAAAGTCAACTGTGTTAGAAACCCAAATGGCTGTACTTGTTAATGGGGAATAAGGTGTTTGGTTTGTATGGGTGGAATGTGCCACTCTGACAAACTCACACTACCCAAATGAAGCCAGTGAAGCCATCTCAGTTCATAACTTTCACACCACTCTGTGTTTTTCTTTGGGTTCTCTTAATTCAAAGCCTGTGATCTTTGGAAACGGTTTTGTTTTCCCATGGTCTTAGTTGGGCTTCCTAGAGAGCAGTGGCTGGCAACAGCTTTCTTTCCCAGCCTCATTTGAACTCTAACAACAATCCTCTTGTAATGATGCCAGCTCAAGGGTCAGATTAGGATATTCATCCTGGAGACCTGGACTTTCTCAGTCTCACACTTAACGAATTTGAAAAGGGAGCAAGCAAATTTTCTCCTGGGTTTTAGAGAGGATAATAATTTTTTATTCCCTTTTGACCTTATGCCCAGACTCTAGAGATAGCAAGATAATTTTTTAAATGCTGAAATATGGTAGCACATGAAGATTTCTGTATATAAAGCTAGTTTTACCTTTCAACTCCCACCAATTCAAATTGGCCAAGACAACAACATTCTATATTCAAAGTTGTGTATCTGCTATGGGAACTCAGAAAGTCAAGTTTCACCAACCAAATGACCAACCTGGAAACTCTGTCAAGTAATGGTCACATCAAGCAATAGTTTCTAAACAATGGGATATATATGATGGAACAAATTATTAGCATCGACAGTGATAATATATTTCCCTGACTAGATTAGGAACAACTTATCATAAGTCATACAAGAGAAAGTTTAATACCACATTGATCTGGAACCTCTCCAAACAGGTTCACAAACATCATGACGACCTACATTCAGAGAACACTGCCATAATTTCACAGTACTGGTCATCTAAGAAAGGCATGAGTTGAACTTGAAGAACATTGAAATGATGATAGACACTAACAAATACTTTTCAATCACTGTAAAGGTAAAAACTAACTTGTCTGGAGCCCTTTTTCATTAGAATACTATTTTCTTTTTTTTTTTTTTTTTTTTTTTAAGAATAAATAAGGATTTTATTCTTTTTATAAAGTTAAAAACAGTTTAGATTATAAAGCACTTTAGAAACAATTATACATGCAATCAAACCATATAAAAAAAGAGTAAACTTGAAACTGAGGGTGATAATTACCTTGGCAGCCAGGAGATAAAATGGGAGAGGGTGAGATGGGTAGATGGGGGTCATTGTCAGGGTCAAAGCTTTTGTATCATATGTGTCAAAGAATACTATTTTCTACCATTTTGGTGCTCTTCAGTGAAATGGCAAGTGTTAATAATGTTCCTATGGCTCATGATTATAATAAATTAGATTCTGTATAACTAGTAAACTATCAAATTCTGTTCAGTGCAATTTTAGAGAAAAACTACAAATATTTTACTGTTCATTATCTGTTTGTTTCAAATCTGAAAAATAATAGTTGTAAATAATACCTACTCCCACGAGTATGGTGTAAAAATGTTTAAATTAACTATTTAAATAATGCAGATAACATGTGGAGTATAAATAAGAATTAATTCACTCTAATTGACAGTAAATACATAATCCAAACCAGTTTTGTTTGTGTGCATGCTTGTGTGTTTTCTCTCTCAGTGCATCTACTCTATGAATTTACCAATGGCAAACAAATGAATAGGTACTGGTTAATTCTTTTGGAAAATGACCCATAAGCATCAATTAATTTTGAAATAATCTTCATGTATATCAAAATATGTACATTATATATATACACACACATATATATATATAAATTCTCTACTCAAGGAAATTATTCCATATCACAATGCTTGATGCATACACCTTTATTTCCAGACTATATCTAAAAGAGAGGAATCTCATGCATATTCTAGTCAGAAACTAATGTCCCTAAGTCACAGTACGACCATAGTTGGTAATTGGTTTTTTTCTTACTTTTACAATTTATAAAAGCAATTTGTGTGTTACTCATATAATACATGTATATAAAGTAATTCAAAGTACTTGAATATATGTGCTATCCAAATTTAAACATATGTTTTTCAATTTCAAAGATCCACTTGGCTAAAATTACGTGTGTACCCATATATGTGGGGGGAAGACTGTGTGTATGTGTGTGTATGTGTGTGTGTGTCTGTGTGTATATGTACAACATACACATTTTTGGTATATAATGTCACAACAGTCTGCCAGTACATACTGTCACTCCTAATAGTCATTAGAATTTATAATAGACCATAAGAAAAAACCATGCTACCAAATGCCTAATTTGTAATATAGACCTAAAAAAAAAAAGAATGCTGTTTTTTAAGAATACAATCAAATAATTAAAAACAAGGCCGGGCGCGGTGGCTCACGCCTGTAATCCTAGCACTCTGGGAGGCCGAGGCGGGTGGATCGCTCAAGGTCAGGAGTTCGAGACCAGCCTGAGCAAGAGCGAGACCCCGTCTCTACTAAAAATAGAAAAAAATTATATGGACAACTAAAAATATATATATAGAAAAATTAGCTGGGCATAGTGGCGCATGCCTGTAGTCCCAGCTACTCGGGAGGCTGAGGCAGGAGGATCGCTTGAGCCCAGGAGTTTGAGGTTGCTGTGAGCTAGGCTGACGCCAGGGCACTCACTCTAGCCTGGGCAACAAAGTGAGACTTTGTCTCCAAAAAAAAAAAATAAAATAATAATTAAAAACAAATAAAAAACCGTTTTATACAAACTACTTTTTACACATTTTTAACAGAATTGGCATTATTTAAAATACTCAATCACATATTAGACAAATATTAAATGCATCTAAAATTAGGGAATGTGGAAGAATTGTGTGCCATTCCATTAAGAATATATATCTATTAAAACTGAATGTTAATATTTGTTTTAAACTTCCTGGCAGCCAAGGTAGAAATAGAAACATATGGGGTAAAAATAAAAATAATAACATTTAAAACATTAAAGACAAATATCTATGTTTATGCTTTAAAATGGAAAAATACCCTCAATAAACATTATTTAATTTTTGTTAGGCAGGGACCAAATCTGCAGGTGGCAGATACAGGCCAGGAGGGTGGTTTCTTGGGGTGGAAAAGATGGGTGGGGGAAGGGACTACAGGAAAACGCAGGTAACAACCACAAAGAGCAGGAACTTGAGGTTTTGAGGCATACACACCTGTGGAGCTGTAACTTTGTTATAAGAACACCTGTCAATCGCGTATATCAATCATCTGGTAACATCCCACACCTCCTGTAAGCCCTCCCCTGACCTGGCTAATAAAAGGAAAGCACCTGGGAGTGTCCTCAATGTCTTTCTCCACTCGTGGAAACTGACCCGTTCCTCTCTGGAACACACTCTTGCTTAGTATAGCTCCCTTCTTTTCTGCAATAAAAGCTGTTTGTGTGGAATTGCTTCCCGTCTGTGCTGTCACATTGGCCTGCTTGTGAATTTTCCAAGCAAGGAGCCAAAGAACCAGGACAACAGTCTACCAAGAGATTGGATCTGAAGCTCTAAGATTAAAATTGAACATATTTTTCTAATCATTAAACCTAGTTCTGTACTAAATTCAAGGAGGAATTTGTTTTTTATCATGTTATATGTGTTGTTGAATAACCTATACTACAAACAACCAAAATTTCCAGAGGATATTGAAACCCACTCTTCATCAGATTATCTTTAAGTTATTCTAGCATACAACACAAACATAAGCAAAATCCTCCCTGGTTAAACTTGAATATTTGTAATGATGTACGTTTCTGGTGTGCATGCCTAATTAATTCAGTCTCAATACAAAAGGCACAGTGACAAAATAGAAAGGATTTTAGCTTCATGGTGAAAAGATAAATGTTCTAATCCTTGTTCTACAGTTTACTGCCCATTTATTTTTTTTTTAGAAAGGTTTCAGGTTTACAGAAAAATTGAGTGGAAAGTACAGTTACCATATATTCCTCCCTCCATACAGTTTCCACTATTATTAACCTTTTCCATTAATGTCATATTTGTTACAATTGATGAACCAATTTTAATACATTATTAACTAAAGTACATAGTTCACATTAGGGTTCACTCTTTGTGTTGTACATTCTATGGGCTGTGACAAATGTATGCTGACATATATCTATCATTATAGCCCTAAAACTCTCCCAAACTCTACCTATTCCTCCCTCCCTCCTCCCCAATCCCAAACCCCTAACAACTACTGATCTTTTTACTGTCTCCCATAGTTTTGCCTTTTCAAGAATGTTATATAGTTGGAATCATAGTTGGCATCATAAAGCCATTTCAGGTTATAATATCATGTTTTAAAAAATATTATTTTGATATAGTTTCATACTTACCAGCTGGGTGCTGTGGCTCATGCCTGTAGTCCTAGCCCTTTGGGAGGCCGAGGCCAGAGGATTACTTGAAGCCAGAACTCCATTTAAAGTTTTTAATGTTCATTTATACTTTGCAAACTTTTATGTTTGTTAGAAAGGGTATAATAATAAATGTACATTTAAAGTAAATATGATGGCATAAGCAGATTACATGACATAGAAGATGCATTAAATAAGGAATCAATATTTTTAAAATATTTTAATTTCAAAAATGTTAAGTGGGTACAAATGTTTTTGGTTACATGGATCACCTTTGTAATGCTTGATACATGGCTATAAGTGTGTCATCACCCAGTGTTCATTATATCCATTACGTAGGTTTTAACCCCTCCCTCCCTTGATTTCCACTGAGTTTTACTTCCCTCTGTGCATACATGTACATGTAGCAAGTACATGTGATGTTTGTTTTTTCATTGTTTAAATACTTAGGATAATTGTCTACAGTTCCAACCAAATTGTTGCAGAAGGCATTAATTCATCATTTTTTTATGGGTCAGTAGTAGCCCATGGTATACATATACCACATTTTGTTAATCCACTCATGAATTGATGGGCAGTTGGGTTGATTCCATATCTTTGCAATTGTGAATTGTGCCGCAATAAACATTCAAGTAAAGGTGTCTTTTTGATAAAATGACTTATTTTCCTTTGGATAGATATCCAGTAGTGGGATTGCTAGATAGGTAGGTCTACTTTTAGTTCTTTGAGGAATCTCCATCCTGTTTTCCATAGAGGTTGTACTAATTTGCAGTCCCACCAACAATATATAAGTGTTCCTTTCTCTCTGCATCCACACCAGCATCTATTGTTGTTGGACTTTTAAATAAAAGCCATTCTAATAGGGATAAGGTGATATCTCATTGTGGTTTTAATTTGAATTTCCCTGATGATTAGTGACCTTGAGCACTTTTCTCATGTTTATTGGTCACTTGTCTATCTTCTTTTAAAAGCTGATGTTCATGTGTTTTGCCCACATTTTAATGTTTTTTTTTTTGTTTGTTTGTTTGTTTGTTTTTTTCCTTGCTGATTTGTTTGAGTTCTTTGTAGATTCTGGATAGTAGCCCTTTACCCGATGTATAAATTGTGAATATTTTCTCCCATTGTATAGATTGTCTGTTTGCTCTGTTGATTATTTCCTTAGCTGTGCAGAAGCTTTTTTTAATTTAATCAAGTCCCATTTATTTATTTTTGTTGTTGTAATTGCCATTGGGGTCTTAGTCATAAATTCTTTGCCTAGGCTGATATCTAGAAGAGTTTTTTCTATATTTTCTTCTAGAATTCTTATTTTAATTGTAGTAGTAATAGCACTTTTCAATTTGTAAACTTCAGAAGTGTTATAAGGCACATATTATTTTCATTTCTATCTACCTATTGAAGATATAATTGGCATAGAATAGTATTCAACCATTTTAAGTGTAGAATTGGGTGAATTTTGGCAAATTTATGCAGTTGTATAACATCCCCATAATAAAAATACAGAATATTACCATCACCCTAAAAATTTCTCTTGAGTCCTTTTGAAGTCAATGTCCTCCAACTCCTAGTCTTAGGCAACCACTGATATGCTTTAGTAAGTATACTTTTGCAGTTTCTAATTATGTGTGGTGCTAGGTAAAGGTAGAATTTCTTTGTATTAGTCTGTTTATTTTCCTACAGATTTTCAATTGCTCCAGCACCGTTTGTTGAAAACACTATTTCTTCTCATTGAATAACTTTAGCATTTAATTGAAAATCAATTGTCATTGCATGAGGTTTACTCTCTATTCTGATCCAATGAGCTATATGTCTATCCTTATGCTAACACCATGCTGTCTTAATAATTGTAGCTTCATCATAAACCTTAAAATAAGATAGTGTTAAGTTTTCTAATCTTTTCATTTTTTAAAATGGTTTTTATTTTTAAGATTGAATGCCTTTTAATAAAAATTTTTGAATCAGCTTGTGGATTTCCTGTAAAAAGAATTTAACTATGATTTTGTACTTTGTCTTAGCCAAAAGGCTGAGAAGTGATTCTGCCATGATTTTGATTTAGATTGTATTGTATCTATAGATTGATTTGGGAAGACCTGCATAAGCATTGCATATCTCTCCATTTATTCAAGTCCTTAAATTCCCTTGTGAGGGTTTGAGTTTTCAGTATTTTACACATAGTTTCTTAAAACTTTTTTAAGTGGATTTGCTCTTTGATTTAATGTTCTAATTGTTAATTGTTTATGCACAAAAATACACACACTCACACAAACACACACACACAAACAATTGATTTTTGTATTTTGCCCTTGTGCTCTGTAGTCTTGTTAATTCCATCTATTAATTCTAGTAGGGTTTTTGTATATGTGTGTTTTTATGTTCTTTAGGATTTTATATGAACATGAAAATGATGTATTGACCATGTTTTCTATTTTCTGTATTTAATCCTTTGACATCAGGGACTTTGCTGCTTTCCCAGGGTTAGCTGATTTCTAGAGATAGTAAACAATTTGCCTGTGAACATGCCTTTCATATGCAAACTAATCAATTGAGAGTCTATACCCCCTGTGTCTCCTTTGTGGGCTCTTATACTCCAGTCTATTTTACTGTTCTAAATCTGTTCCAAGTATGCATAATCTAAGGGCCAACAATAGAATAGGTGATCACCTGTCTGGTTCTTTCCCTTTCAGGAACTCCCCATAGCTTTCCTGGCTTCACTATTTTGGTTTCCTAGGTCAAAACACTGCAGTTATTCTAACTCCAGCAGCATGCCCTCTGCTTGTGCCATGCTAATTGTTTCCAGGCTGTAATCTCAAAACTGGGAATGTTGTTTGACAGTTGCCGCCCCCTCTGCCACGTGTGTATTCCCCACCAGTCTGCCTGCAGCCGATCACGGTCCAGTATAGCCGTTTTTGGTATTAGTCCAAACTGTATAATTATTTTCTTTGGGCAGGGGAAAGGGAGCGTTCCAATAGCAGTTGATTATTTAATTGCCAAAATATGATTACCACTTTTTATCTGAGGAAATTAATATCAAGTGAATTAAGTAAATTTGTACAGTTATCAAGAAATAGCAGTGGAGCTGATTCTAGCTCTTAATATCATGATAATATGTTCTTATAGCATTGTTCATTTTCATCCAAGAATATACATTTTAAAGTAAATGTATATTTATTGATATCCTGAAAATTAGCAGTAACATTAAGAACTTGCAATAAATTCTATAATTTCTGATTAAATCAATACACTTATTTATTTATTTTTTTTAATTTTTTTTTTTTATTTCATCTTATTGTTATGGGGGATACAGAATTACAGGTTACATACGTTGCCCATGTACCGCCTTTCCCCCCAAGTCAGAGCACCAGGCCTGTCCGTTCCCCAGGTAGTGCACATTGCACCCATCAGGTAGGAATACACTTATTTAGAAACAGAAATGTTAGTACAGTTAGAATTTAACCCTTCTAGATTATCAATATGTTCATTGCAACAAACACATAAAAATATCAAGAGAAAACAGAATCCAAGCATTGTGCTCAGCAATAATTATTATATATGTAATAGTTATGGTAAGAACAGTGAAGTATATGAATATTTGCTAATCAATGATCACTAATTTAAAAAACAAACAAAAATTCCTTGCTATATCATAGATGGACCTTGCAATTATCAACACTGATGTATGTATTTCCACAGCTGAACATACTAACCTTTATGTTTGTCAGAAATTAAGTTGATGTAAGTATGGCTTAGATATCCAGAAATTTCCATTGGAAGATTAATCATTAGGCTTATAGTATGAAATTCTCTTGGGGCTAGTTCTAATCTATTAAATTAATTCCTATTTTAACCTTTTATTCATTCCATTTGTAATATATATATTTTTTAAAGAATAGTGATAGTTGGCTCTATCAGGGAGCATTGCTTGAGATACCAAATATGACTTATTTATATTCAGAACAATGAATGTTCCTGAATGAACAAGATGGGGGTAACATTTTGTACTTCCTTTTCATCATTTTTCTGGGAGTACTCAAAGCTGTTCAGTAAATTTAACTACAGTCACTGACTGTGATGGAAAGTAATTTGAACAAAATGTATATTCAAAACTATTTATTTAACCCAGAAGGTAGCAGACAAGGGTATTTAAAATAAAGCTTCTGGCATAACATGTGATAACTTTAATGATCATTGTGCTGGAAAACAGGTGGCAGCCTGCTTCCCTTTCATTTCCTTCTACCCCCTCCTCTTCCCTTTCCATCTGTTTTCCCTTTTCTCTGGCCTTTCATGTGTATATTTTGGTTTCTGAAAAACAATTTGATATCTTTAGTTTGGAGAGTGAAGATACCCATAAACATTGGGGAAAGATGAGAAAACCCCTACTGTTCTCACTGCCACTATTTTCTATTTCATATACTAGGATGCCCCCCTATTTTATGGATGGATAGAATAAACGTTATCTGCCATTGTCATGCACAGTAGGGTGGTGTACCCCACAAGTTATATCCCTAGAAGATTAAAATGTTAGTAGCAAATGGATTATTTATTTTTATATATCCATATATGTGTGTGCGTGTGTGTATTTTTTTTTCATTCCTGGAAGAAAACTTCCTGAAGGCATGTTACCAATCCCACCAATACTAGATTTGGACTCTTTGGATTATTCAATCTCAATTTGGTAATCTCCTATACAAGGTTAAATATTTGGATAAAAACAGAAAAGACAAAAAAGAAAAAAGAAACCTAGAAAATCATTCATGAAATTTTCAGGATCAATGTGCCAAGAACTATAACATCTACTTCTGTTACTCCAGTACAGATAGATAATTTTCACATTACTACCAAATAATTGTTCTCTAGTGTTACCCCAAACAGGCCATCTTCCATAATGGTTCCAAAATCATCTTCCATAAATATCTCATGATGTTACTCAACCAGTCACAAATCTTTAGAGACTTTCTGCTATAGTTAGGACCAAAATAATAATTGATAACTAAAGCCTCTAAAGTCTAAGCTGCAAGAGTTCAGGAAGCGTAAGTTGTTCACTCATTCACTTACTCATTTATAAATGCATCAAACATTCACTGAGGGCCAAATATGTCCCAGGCATTGTTTAAATACTGGAAGAGAGAAGAGTAAGAGAACAAATCAGACAAAAACCTCTGCTTTACGGAGCAATGGGAGGAAAAATGCAATGAACAAATAAATAAGTTGACTTTATAGTGGTTTAGAAGATGATAATGGTATGCAGAAAAATCCAGCAGAGAGGAGAAGATATTTTTGTGGGTGTTGAGGAATTACTTTTAAATGGGATGACCAGGAAGTTATCACTGAGACTCTGCTGTTTATGTGTAAATTGCTTAAGGAAGTCAGGAAAAAGGTGAGTGAATATCTTAGCATTTTACAGGAAGAGGGACTCAGGTCAGAAATTCTCAAAGCAGGAGACGGATTGTCACATTCCCAGAGCAGCAAAGAGACCAACCTTACTGAAGCTGAGTGAATGAGCAAGAGGAGAGGGAAAGCAGATAAGGTCAGAGAGTTAAGTAGGGCAAGAGTTAGGCCACTCATATGGGCTTTGGCCTTGACTTTTCAGTGAGACAGAAGGGGATTGGAGAGTTTCAAGCAAAAGAGGGGCCTGGCCTGGATTGCATTTTAAATGATCACTCTGGCTCTCCTTTTGTAAGTTGAGTGGAGAGAGACTGGGGCAAATCAGGGAGGTTTGGAGGCTCCTGGGCTAATCCATGTGAGAGACTGATGGACACCTGGAGTAGGGAGAAAGCAATGCACAAAAACAGATGTGGGTTTTGCAAGGTCCTCTTCAAAATACAAAATTATTGCTACAAAATCAGACATAGGAGTAAATATTTAGAATAAGTTAAGACATCACAAATGTTAAAAATCTGACAACACAGTCATCATAGAAGCCTTAGAATTTATAAGTGTGATTATTATTATTACCTCATTGCTATATCTCTATGCTGCTTTTCTCCTATACTTCTAGACACATTTTGTCTGTCACTTCTTCATATAACAATTTTATGGTAGAGAGAATAGGATGATAATTCTCTTGTTGACAAAAATCAAAACTTCGCTGGGCGCGGTGGCTCACGCCTGTAATCCTAGCACTCTGGGAGGCCGAGGCGGGTGGATCGCTCGAGGTCAGGAGTTCAAGACCAGCCTGAGCAAGAGTGAGACCCCGTCTCTACTAAAAATAGAAAGAAATTATATGGACAACTAAAATATATATATACAAAAAATTAGCCGGGCATGGTGGCGCATTCCTGTAGTCCCAGCTACTCGGGAGGCTGAGGCAGTAGGATCGCTTAAGCCCAGGAGTTTGAGGTTGCTGTGAGCTAGGCTGACGCCACGGCACTCACTCTAGCCCGGGCAACAGAGTGAGACTCTGTCTCAAAAAAAAAAAAAAAAAAAAAAAAAAAAAATCAAAACTTCTTCTGTTCAAGAGTGCTTGACAAAATTTGTCTTTTATTTTTAACAGTTTTAAAAAATAACTTGCAGTTTTATAACTTTATCTGCAGTTCTTGGCCAGGCTGTGCTTTTTGCTGGAGGGAAACTCTTCCAATTCTTTGATCTACCATCCTTGACCCCTGGGGAAATCCACTGCTTCAAACATTAGGTCCTGGTCTAATTGTCTACTGGGGTTCCTCAATACCACTCACTATTGCTACAACTAGTAGCCCTGAGCCAGTCCTTAGGGCTCGATAAGCCTGGATCATAATGGTCACTCACTAGAGAGAAGAACAACGTTGCCTTCAGATACTTCTCCTTGGAATGAGTGGTAGGGTCCAGTTACTGTTTAAGGTCAACCAGGGACAAGTATTGTTCTGGACTTGGTAGTTGAAGAAGTAGTGTTGCCGGCCTGCAGCTCCCTACACCCAGCCTCAGGTCCCTTACTAGTGCACATTATAGTGCAGACTATACCCTGTGCCTAAAGCACAGGGGTAAATGACTCTCTTCTGAATCCTTGGAGGGATAGGAAGAACCTATACTAGGTAGGAACCATGAAACCTAAGGTTTATTAACTTTCAAGTGAAATCTACTTTTGAAAGTAGAGACAAGGAAAAGTACTTTCTTTGTAAATGTTATATACACCTATTTTATAATGTTGATGATAGAGCCAAGAGGACGTGATAGATTGGATGTGGGTGTAAGGGAAAGAAAGAAAACAAGGAAAACACCATGGTTTTATCCTGAGTTACTATAAATAGAAGAATTGCCATTTTTTTCTTCAGACAGGAAGTCTATGGGAGGAGAACATTTCAGACTAAGAACAAAAATTCAATTTTGGATATGTGAAGTTTCAAGTGGGCATTGACATACAAATAGAGATATCAAACAAGACAGCTGGATATATGAATTTGGAGACCAAGGGAAAGGACAGAAAGTAAGGTATGGATTTTGGAGTACTCAACATACCGATGGGATTTAAAGTCATGAGATTGTGTGAGATTACAAAGGAATGAGAGAGATGAATTCTAAGGACAATTTCTTATGTTACACTCTCATCTTAAGAAACCTGGAAATAAGAAAGAACCACGAAGAGAGAGAAAAATTAGCAGCCAGTGAGGTAAGAAAAAGGAGAGAGAGAGAGAGAGAGAGAGAGAGGGAGAAATGCTTCTCTGGAAGCAAAGAAAGAAAAGTACATTAAAAGAATAGAGGATCAGACATATCAAGTGGGAGGACTGATTGATGACTGAATTAAAAAAAAATATAGAATGTATACTTTCATTGATGGTCTTGATGAATAGGTGTAAATAAATGTCACCTTGGAGTATGGGAAGAGAGGAATTAGGTAGCTGGCCTGTGGTTTATTTGTCTAACTTTACTTGGGTGGTGTTTCTAGTAAAGAATGAACAGCCATAACTTCAGATTACTCTCCTTGTAACACATTAATAAGAACCTCCTGGCAAACAAACTAATGATACTGGGGAAGGGTTCTCATCCATTAAATTATTTTAGTAGAGTATCACTGGTTTAATGACTATGGTAAGCAAACCTAAAATCTATAGATTTATAAGGCCTGGGTTTCTGGAAAGCATCACATACATACACTATGTAACTACCTTAGTATAGAACGTAGTTGTTCCATTACCTAAATCACCCATGCTGTGTGAGGTGACTGCCTATCTCTATTAGAGACCACTTCTTTTGATGAAGGTCAGAAAGTGAATCTGATGCTAAAACGAAGGACATTGGGAGCCACCCCACTGTGCCTGTGTCCCTTCATTGTTTATATCCTTGAAGTGATTAGTGAAGCTTGGCACAGTGAAGGATCTCTGTGAGTCCAATTTGATGTTCTTACTCTTCATTTAAGCTGACAGAGGGTTAAAGAGAAAAAAATGAAAGAATATAGACAATTTTTTCTAAAATTTGTGTTGTGAATGTGAGTAGAGGAATGGGGCACAGCTGTAGGGGAGATGTATGGTCAAGATGGATTTTATCTTTATTTTTCATGTTTGGAAATTCTTTTGAGTTGCACAGCTATATGCCAACAAACTGGAAAACCTAGAGGAAATGTATTAATTTCTGGACACATACAACTTGTCAAGATTGACTCATGAAGAAATAGAAAACTCAAACAGACTAATAATCAGTAACAAGATCTAAGCAGTAATAAATCAAAAAAGAAGCTGAAACCCAATGGTTTCATTGCTGAATTCTACCAGACAATTAAAGAAAAAACTAATACCAAATCTACTCATACTCTTCTAAAAAATCAAAAAGAAAAGAATACTTCCTTAACTCATTCGACAAGGTCAGCATTACCCTGAAATCAAAACCAGACAAGAACACAACAATAACAACAAAAAAAGAAATGCAGGCCAAGATGATGCACACAGATGGAAAAATCCTCAATAAAACATTAGCAAGCCAAATTCAACAACACATTAGAAAGATAATCTGCCATGATCTCAGAGATGTGAGGATGGTTCAACATATGCAAATCAGTAAACGTGATACATCATAGTAACAGAATTAAGAAAAAAACTTGATAATCTTTTAAATAGATGCTGAAAAAGCATCCTATACAATTCAACATTTCTTCATGATAAAACTTTCAACAGACTGGGTATAGAAGGAATATACCTCAACAAAATAAAGGTCATATATGACAAATCCACAACTAATAATCCTATTCCATATTGAATAGGAAAAAGTTGAAAGCTTTTCTTCTAAGATCTGGAACAAGACAAGGATGCCTAATTTTACTACTTTTATTCAAGATCGTACTGGAAGTTTTAGCCAGTGCAATTAGGTAAGAGAAGGAAATAAAGGGCATTCAAATTAAACAAGAAAAAATCAAATAGTCCCTGTTTACTGACTACATAATTATACATACAGAAAACCTTAAAGACTCACAAAAAATTTTTGGAACTAATAAATGAATTTAGTAAAGTTGCAGGATACAAAATTAACATACAAAAGTCAGTAGAGTTTCTATACACCAATAGTGAACTATCTAAAAAAACTCAAGAAATCAATTTCATTTATTCTGGCTACAAAAAAAAAAAATATGTAGGAATAAACATAACCAAGGAGGTAAAAGATCTCTACAATAAAAACTATAAAATATTGATGAAAGAAAAAAATTAAAGAGAACACAAATAAATGGAAAGCATGTTCATAGATTGAAAAAAATCTATATTATTAAAATGTTTATGTTATCTAGAATAATTAAAATCAGGGAAATACAACCTGCCATCAGAAACATTTAGATATTTTTTAAAATAATAAACTAGAATGTTTATAGCAGAATTATTATTTGTAACAACTCCAAGCTGGAGACTATCCAAATGCCCATAAATTGTATAATAGATCAATAAATTGGGATATAGTCACATAGGAGAATATCACTTTTCAATGGGAATAAGCAATCTACAAATACATGCAACACTAGGCTTGGGCATAGAAACTTAATGGTAGAGCAAAATAATTAAGACACTGAATATTTATAAAGTTTTAATGTAAAGTACAATATATTTACGTAATGTACCATATGTATATTTGTATAAAGTTCAAAAACAGGCAAAATAAATTTATTTTGTCAGAAATCATGATAGTAGTAACCCTTGAGGGTAGTTGTTAGAAGTGGGGCAAAAAGGGAACTCTACAGTACTTTCAATCTTCTATTTCTTGATGTAAGTTTCACTGATGGATCCAGTTTTTAAAAATTTCTTAAGATATACACTTAGTATTCAGGCACTTTTCTCTACCTCATTATTAAAAAAAAAAAAATGATGGGCATACAAATGTACATGCAGTAACTCTACATTCTCCTTATCCCATTTATATTTCCTAATTAAATTAAGCCCTTATAACAGTAAGCTTTATAATGCAATGAATTCAGTAGAAAAAAAGAATGTAGTCACCTTAACAGTCTATCTTATCTTCCATCTTTAGTCCCAGGACAGGAAACTCTCTCAGCTGAGCTTTATTGCATCAGAAAGATATCACTGTTGATTATACTATATCAGTCATACCGATTAGATCATGTCTTGCTGAAGTAAGACCCTATCAAAGAAGATTCTTCTATGGATAGCCACACAATATGTCTCGTTCTCAATTTGTGATTGATAAAAATAAGAGGTATAATATAGAACCTCTGTCCTTTGGACTAACCATACTTCTTCCTCCAACCCAAAATGAAGAGTAGGGGCCTCTTTTTGCTATATATCCATCAAGTTATTACATGTGAAACCTGAGTTATTTTTTTATCAACTCATTTCTTTCAAACACTGAATAGTTACCAAGACTTCTTTTGGATTATTTTGTTTCAAGTGCTGCAAATGTTTAAGCTTTTTTTAAGAGAGACTCAATGAACCAGTCAGTATATTAAATTACAACATTCTTAAAGCCAAATCAATAAAAAAATACACAATCTTGGTATTTTCACTGTTTAGAATAGTACTTACTGTTCACAAATTGGCTTCATGCTTGTGTTCTATGTTCTCATCTTTAAAGGGGAGATAAATATAACCCTGAATTATGAGAAGAATTATATGGTCATGTTGGGATGTACCTGGAGAGAAAGCTGGGATCCCATTAAGTGGTTGCATGAACACTTAGCCGAGAAAATTTACAATCACGTAAAATGTAAAACATGGACATGCTAGGGTAAAGTAACAAAAAAAGATATGGATTCTAAATTACACAAGAATGGTGTAGAATATAAAGGTAGTAGTAATGAAATGGAAAGAGATATGGTAGTATGTTATATAGAGAAGAGAAGACTACTGAAATATGTGAGGTTGTTTGATTTTGTTGTTGTTGTTATTTTGTACTTTTTGGCAAGATCAGCTGAATGGGGCAGATGATCAGATTGGCCTTGGATCTATACATTGTATTCTATGTGTAATGCTGATGCTCAGGTACAGAAGGGTTGCAGGTGCTCACTGAGGAAATTTAAGTGAGTACTTTATAATGGCTTACTTATGATTAGAATATTTTTCACAGTAGGTAGGTGGAGAAAAGCATTGATAATGTTTAAAAGCAGAAATTTGTCATAAGACATTTTGGCATTGGGTTGATGGGACATTGGCACTGACCTAAGTTGAAGACTATAGCACTGTCTCTTTGGAGGAACTGCTGACACCCTTAATCTTCAAGAGGAAACAGGCATTTAGTAAATTTCAAAACAGGGGGCTTTACAAAAGTTAGAACTGGAATCTACTACCAATCACAAAAAAGAGAGGAACTTTTGGTCACAAAAACAGAAGTAAAAATTTCATGTGTGGGGATTGGGGTATGTCCTCAAAGCCAGGACAGCCAAACATGGCAGGGTTCTTCTGAGTGGGTATAAGCTGCTCCGGCCTCAGATCCTGGGATAAGAAGAGTGATGTTAGGGTCCTGATGCTGAGTCAAAGACTTCCAGTAGGAAGAGAGTGGGATAGAGAAGTTGGGAACTAGGCTGGCTCCGACTGTTTCAAGTAGAAATTTCCATGGTACTTGGTAATAGTTAATTTTATAAGTCAACTTAGAGGGTGTTTCTGGATGAGATTGACATTTAAGTTAGAGAATTCTGAGCAAGAAGATTGCCCTTCATAATGTGAGTGGGCCTTAATCAATCACTTAAAAGCTTGAATAGAACAAAAAGACTAGCCTCACCAAAGAAAAGAAAATTCCCCAGCAGACTGCCTTCAGACCATCAGACCTGCACAATTGGCTCTCCTGGGTCTCAAGCCTACCAGCCCACAATGCAAGTTTGCATTTGCCAGTCTTCATAATTACAAGAGCCAATTCCTTATAATAAATTTCTCTCTCTCTCTGTCTCTCTCTCTATATATATATATACACACACACACACACACATACACATATATATCATATACACAATTGATATTATTTATTACTTGGGGGTTTACACACCCTACAGCTGTTTGAGGATATATATTTAGTAATGTTTACTAAAAAAATAGGATTAGGTCTGATTTGTTGAATAAATAAAATGTAAAATAGTCATGTTTCAGAGGTATTTTATTATAGAAAACAAAATGAATCAGCCTAACAAATAAATAACATCGTTTAAGTTAATGTGAAGGATGCTAACTCTAGAAAAGAAATCATAGTTGACCATGATGAATCCGGCTTCCTATATTCTAGTTTTTGCTACTTTAATTTATATCATGTATATTTCTTTTCACGGTTGCTGAGGACATGAATAGGCACTGAGGGAAAGCTACCCTCTTGTTAATCATGAACACAGTTGCAGTATACCAGTATCTTTCCCAGTGTTAATATCCTATACAGAAATTTTAAATGTAATAACTTAAAAACCAAAATACCCTAAACCACAAAAACAGCGCCCTAGGAAATATTTTAATCTTGAAACCTTGTTTAAATACTTCCGCTTCAAAGCTCTGCTCTTAATTCCACAAAGCAAAAACTTTAAGGAGCTAATGTTTTCCTCAGGTGAAATGTACACTTGATTTTTCCAGAATGTTTATGATTTGTGATGCCTTACTAACCTCTCCAGAATATTAAGCTTTCCAGCATTGTAAGGGAAAAGGGAATAGGGACCTTTGCCATGTTAATAATACTGATGTTGTTATCCTCACAAGGACATAAAAGGTCAGTGAGATCAATCTTTTATTTGTAGCCTCTTTCCCTCAGGATATTTGAAAGTTTGTGTTAGACTAGGGCCCCATGTCTCTGTTTGTGGGGCATAACAAAGAGCTCAGTCTTTCATTGGTTCTGGCAATGGCAGAAGGTAGGTCTTTCTGGCAACATTTATTGTTTCCCAATTGCCTTGAGAGATTATCATCATTATTATTATTCCATTTCCAAAAATCTTTAAAATAGTGCATATGTATTAGTTTGATAGGGCTACTATAACAAAGTACCACAAACTGGTTGATATAAACAACAGAAGGTGTTGGCAGGGTTGGGTCCTTCTGAAATCTGTGAGGAAGGATCTGTTTCAAGCCTCTTTCATTGTCTTGTAGGTGGTTGTCTTCATGTTCAAATGGCATTCTCCCCATATAAGTGTCTGTCTCCAAATTTTCCCTTTAAATAAGAACACCGCCCTAAAGAGCTCATTTTAACTTGATTACCTCTGTAAAGATACTATCTCCAAATAAGATCACATTCTGAGGTAGTGGGTCTTAGGACTTCAACACATAAATTTGGTGGGAGACACAATTCAGCCCATAAGAGTCATTCTGTCAGAAAGAATGCATGGACTGACCTCCTGTTCACTATGAGTGTCCAGCCCATATTTTCAACTTAAACTAGTTTAATACCTATAATTATTAATACCTATAACTAAGCTATGATCATTTGTTAGGTGTTTCCATGTGACAGATATTATTAGGCATTTTTTCATATACATAAATATATATTTACATATTTACAAATATATTTTTAATACAACAGTCTCTATAGGTCAACACTGTTAAGATTTTACTAATAAAGAAAATAAGTCCGAGAGAGATAAAGTACCTTTCAAGAAGTCATTGGATATAACAGTCGAAGGTTAAACTGAGCTTTGTCTTATACCAAACCTTGTACTAAAGGGCTACTTTATGTACTTTCAACTTATTTTTGTGTGTGTGTGTACCTTCTGTGAGAGAGATCCTATGCCACATATGGCATGATCTAGAAATATTGAAGGAGACACCAGTCTCTCTACAATGTGAGTGCTTCATTTACTTCTATTTAAAATTAGCATATGGAAGTTCTTTTAGGAAATCCTTAGCTCACCCAAAGTCTAATCCTTCCTCACAGTCTTGCTGTGACCATTAAGTGATTTAATATAGTAACATTCTGTGTTCAGAGTTGGTCAACTGCTCTTATATATCATCCAGACATCTCAGTGTTTTACCACAGTAAAGATTTACTTCTCATTCACAGGATAGTCCAATGTACGTTGGGGAATGATGGAGATCTGCTCCACATAGTATTTCAGGGACTCAAGTTCCTTCTATCTAGTGGTTCTACTATTCCTGGGGTCTTCAAACCCCACCCTATATCCTCTGCATCTTGCTGATAAAAACAAGAAGAGAGAGAGTATATGGAGAACCGTTTGAGGGGGCAGGGTTTAAAGTTGTATAAATCATTTTCATCAACATTCCAGTTGCTATAATTTAGTTACATGGCAAGGTTAGGTGGGAAATGTAGAAGTAAAAGGAAACAAGAAACTGATAAACTGGTCAATTTTCTACAAATCCTTAGAAAAAGAAAGCTTAAGTGAGAACTCAATAATGGAATTAATTAAGATCCATTGTTTATCAGAATAGATAAACTTGTAAAGTCATCATGATTTGACTAATCAAAGAATATGGATTTAACCATCCAGGATATGTTTTGTAAAAAATATATGAATTTTCTGATAGGATATAAAGAAAATAATATATGGTATTTTCCCTCAAGGAATTATATATATATTTTTTAAATTACAACTATAAACAGTAAAAATAAGTATCCAATTTATATTCATTAACATATCTTTATAAAAATATTATCCAGGACTACCTCTGTTTTAACATCTTTAAAAAGGGGAAGTTAATTCCTTTTTTATTAATTGCACACTAGGTATTTCCTTTTCTTTATAATATAATCTCATAAACTTCACCAAAAAGAGTATGTTTTATATGCAGAACAAAATCAGACATAACTGACTTAACTCAAGGAGACCTCAAGCAGAAGGTAGTTGAGAATTTGCAACACAGATCGGCAGAAAGAGAAGAGAAAATAGGATAAAATATGAGTGGAACAAAGTGGGCATAATAGAGTAAATATAGAGAGCAGGACAGAGATGGAATGCAGTTTCAAAAAGAAATGGTAACTCAGCATGATATGATAGAGACTGGAGAAGGAAAAGGAGAAAGAAGCGTGTAGTAGAAAATAGAGAATATTAATATAGTAATACTAAAGATCTAGTCATCGACATGGAGAACCATTACAGGTAGGAGGTATTAAGCAGGTTATTATGTTCAGGAAACTAGGGTAAGGATAGTGCTAAGGATTTCTGTGCATCATGACCAGGAGTTCCCAGATACACTGGACTTCCAATGGTTGTGATGTTTAGTGTTTACTCCTGGCTAAGAGGCTGAATATTGAGCTTAGAGAAGAGTAACCAGCATTTATATGGGAGGGCACAGTGCAAGTATAAATGAACTACCCAAGAGTATGGCTCCAAATCCATGGTATCTGAAGGAAAGGAAATGAAATTATGTGTAAAAAAGACATTGAGGTGTCATTTTTTTAAGTAGAACTTTCTCTTGATCCTTTCTTGATTGATCTTGACATTTAATTTACATGATCAAATTCTGAGATTTTTTTCCCCTAAATGTATATTTATTTGTTTGTTTTTAGATTGGGAAGAGTTTCCTAGAATATATACTTTTCGGGGAAAGGTAGATAAAAGGAGAGGCTTGGGAGGTCATGGCTCCCAAAATATCCTCAAAGTAAAATATATTTCAAAATAGCTGTGGACAGAACTGAGAGTAAATACAGACTACCTACTTATTTTTAGTGAGAAAAATAAGGGTCAGAGAAATAACAATACTGTCTCAAACTCACAGATCTTATCATTGGAATGCAAATATGAACACTGATTTATAACCCAAAGCTCATTTCACAATCATATTCATATTAAAAGCCAAATTAATCTCCTGATTACAGTGCAGATAGAATTGCCCAGCAATAAAAATAAGCTTTGCCGAGTCAAAAGATGTCCAGTCAGGAACACCACACATACACTCATGTATGCATGAGCATATGTGTGTGTGTGTGTGTGTGTGTGTGTGTGTGTATATATATATATACATATATATATGCAGCTAGTGTGCTTTATTACTTAAAGCAAAGGGAATCAATGCAACAGACAAGGTAGGGCCATGACTTTTTAAAAATATTTAGTATATAAATGTGGTCAAATGCAATTTCAAATCTTTATTTTAATCCATCCAAGCCCAATAATTCACTGACAAAGCTATCTAGTTTAGAGAAAATTAACAATTTGGATTTCACTAGGTTGGTACTAAAATTGCACAGACATTTGCATTGAGAATCAATGTACAGTAATGACTAAATTTATTATTTTTTTAATCATTGATTCAACAAATATTCATTGAGTCCTTCTTAATTTCCAAACATTATACTAGGTAGGTTTCAGGTTATAGTGAAAACATAAATCACATACACACACATATACACATACACATACACTTACATTATATATATATATATATATATATATATATAAAACCTATACCTATATATACCAAATTTGTACAACCTATTTTCATTAAAGTTGTACATATTATCACAGTTCCACCTCCAATTAATAATTATTACTTCTGACCTAACTTTGTTTACTTGTATACTGTTCTCTGCTACCTTTAATTAAGATTATCTATGACTTACCAAAATGATTAAAATAATATAGAGGAAAATGTGGTGTACATCCTAAAACTAGCATCTTTTTTGCCTTAATTTATTTGTTCATTTTTTTCCTATTATAAATCTTCAGAGTTCCTAGTCTCCTTATCCATCAAGCTTGACTTGGTTACAAGGCATGATTTTATAACAATGAATGCAGTGCAGTATATTTGTGTCTCCCTCAAAAAAGGGGTTCAATCAAAGAAGGAAATTTTATTCTGATTTGATAAAATTTAATTACTTCTGCTGTCTTGATAATTTTCATATTTTACCCACAATGCACTATCACACATTTTCCTTTAAATTATCATGACCTGTAGATGTGTCATTTTTATCCTTGTGGCTACTGTTGAGTAAAGTGATGGACAGATTGAGAAAGTTCTGCAATTACTGCTTCAGTCATATCTAACTGAATATATAAATGTTAGGGGATAATGGAGAGCAGGAGATTTCAACTGTCCTGATCTGATTCTCTCTTTTTTTTCTTTCTCCATATCTGTCAGTGACTGTAATAGCATCAACCCCATCTCTGAGCTGCTTGTCTACCATGACTTACATGTTTTAAATTTAAACTAACTTCCTTTTCTGTATGCATCTCATATTTCCTAAAGCAGTGGACTAGTAAACAGAAAAGTGCACACCATGAAATGGGTAGGTAATTCTTTCCTCATAAACATCTTGAAAGAGCAAAGAAATAAACAAAACCAAAACCAACTGAATGAACAGAAACAAACAAATGTAATTCTACTTCTACAACATTATTACAGCCATATTAATGGGAATTGATAAACATGGTGTACTTTATGTGAGTTTGTGCTTAGAATAAAAAAAAATTACCTTAAGTAGGTTTTGATTAATGAGATACTCAAAAGGTTAATTGGACTAAAATTTGACCTGGCTTTTTTCTAAAGCCTAATTATATAGTTTGTATAACTCAATCTACAGTCTTAGAAAACATTACTGTTTCCGTGCTCTTGTTCTTTTGCTACTTTTTTACTCATTATTATTATTATGTTTCTGGTTTTGTTTTTTTAGGACTGGGGAGTTTAGCTCAGAGCCAATAATCCAGACTTGAATTGCAACAAGAAACATATAAAAAAAGACCGCATCATTATAAGCAAATCTCTAACAGCTCTAATTTTTACTATTAATAACTATGCAATGTATTAGCATGTGAGACAAGCATATTTGACACTTTTACAAATGAAATAGCTCTTTTTTTTTCAAATGTATCAATGAATGCCACCTAACTCTAACATTCTCCAAAAAAAAATTATTCCAGCCACAGAACAGGGGACTCTGTAATAACTTCAAATTATGAAATTTACTTGCTTTTTCCTGACAATGAGAATCTTTGTTTCAGAGCCTGTTGCTCTCTTAAACAGGCTTAAGCAGTTTTTGTTGTTGTTGTTGCTTTGTTGACGTCTACCTTTGAAATAAATTAGCATTGCTTCACATTCTTCTGCTAATATATCTTCAGAATTGCTTGCAGCAAAATGAGCATTCAAATACATGTTTTAAATCTATAGAACATTTTTCTGCTCTGAGAAAACAAGATTTCCATGAAGGTGGTGTTACGTTTTCTCCCCCAGTCTTTAGCTTTCTAGTGGGTAATTGTAAGATACATTTTTAGTTAATATAATTGAGTTCTTATTATGTAACAGATCCCTGTGCTAAACACTTTTGTGTGCATCATTCCATTAAAAATCACAAAACCAAATGACACAGAATGGTTATAAATTTAGACAAATAAATAAACAACAGAGCTCTGACAAAACCTAACTAAATTTGTAGACTCCAAAGCACATACTTTTAGCCATTACTCAGTCATCAATGGGAAATGAGTCTATTGTATATCAAATATGACATGTGCTTTCCTCTAATTTTCAATCGTTCTTGTACATACCATGTTAACTTGGGACCATGTGAGTCATTCTGTAAGCAGAAGTATCATATGCTATTTTCAGTCTGTGGAATTTATAGTGGGTTTGAGTTTTCCTCAGTCTTTCTTCCTCTGGAAGCCACATGTTGGCAACCTCCTAAAATGGAAGCTCCTCCATCAGCCTGAGTCCCTGAGTATCTATGTAGAACAGAGGCACCCTCCACTCCCAAAATGTGCTTTAGATTTGTGGTAAGAATATAATGAGCTCTGGGGGTTAATTTGTTACCTCAGCAAAACTCAACTTTTTCTGCCCAATATAGTGTCTTATTAGAAAGAAAATAAAATGGGTGCTAGTTACTTAATGAGTAAATGTCTGATCTCATTGCCTCTGAGTAAGTATACATTATATTCAGATGGATGTATATTTCCTATAATTATCAGTAAATGATATAACACATGAAAATTAATTTGAAGGCTCTGAGATATCTTATGGAAAGAATAAAAGAAAACAAAAAAATAAGAATATAGTAAAACATTGCCAATTTTAATTTTTTTGATAATATTTTCCCAAGCTCTTTTTCCCCCCTTTTAATCTAAGAGGACAAATATTGAATGTTTAACTCTAGAGGGGAGGTAATATGATATTCTGGACCATTTTATTCTTCAGTTAATAAATTTATTTTATCCTATCTGATTATAAGCCATTTTAAGTCATACTTGTCTGAAACCAAAAAAAATTCAGGGGAGACAGGTTCAAATTCTGTGGACTGGTAGGGGTGAAATGGGGACACAAGCCAGCCTGATTTATAGATATCAGATAAGATTTTATTCTTCCTTAGTAAAGATTTCAAGACAAACAGAATTTTAAGCAATATTAGACTCTACAAAATATGACTCACTCATATAGTGAGGTTTATCTGTTCAAAGTGGAAAAAAGAGTGTTAGTCATAAAACTGTCTTTTCTAAAAATATGCCACAGAAAATACCATCAGAAACTTTACTCTGGGAGCAGAAAGGGTGTGTGCCTCAATAAGGAATAACCAAAACTACAGAATATAACACTGAGCCATGTGGTTATATCAAGCAGTGAAAGCATGTTGCCAAGTTCCCTATTACTTTGGGCTAGCAGCCACCAGGAAGCATAGCTATTTATGCGACGGTAGACAAGTCATTAACATGGCAGCCTTGCTTTTGTGTAATTTGTAGAAGTTTGTGTAATTTGAAGAAATAATATCTGAAATATCTCCTATCGTAATATTCTAAAAATCTCTAATTTTCTTATAGCATAGTGGTTAAAAAATGTGTGCTCTTAACAACTTGGTAAACCTGGAATTATTGCCTAACCTTTCTATAGTTCAGTTCTTGATCTGTAAAATTGGAATAACAATAGGCTCTATCTCATAGTTATTGTGAAAACTAAATTAGGTAATGCACATAAGTGATTAGAATTTTGTCTTACATGTAGTAAACAATAATTAACAGTGATTTTTGTAGATAAAAGAATATTTATTTTCAAAATTATTTGTTCATGCCTTACCAGGAAAATTCTCCTAGATTCTCCTCTAAGAATTATCTAATTTGATGTCAGCCAGGATTATGTTTACTTAATGCAGTCATAAATTGTGTAATCAGTCAAGTTCTTATAGATGACTTCAATATGTCTTTCCTCATGTTTGTCTCCCCACAGAGTTTGGTTTCTTGTTCTTTTCAAAGTGAGTTGAAATTGAATGCTAGCATGCATGATACTATTTTGGCACATTTGCTTGATTCATTTGATATTATTTATGGTTGAAGTCGTGCTCCAATAAAGGGGCTCTTTAATAAATATTGCTGACCTCTTTTTTAAGGGTCAGCACTCTCCACTGAAGAGAATGTTTATTCATGTTCTCAATTATCAATATACTGTAGATGAAACCTGCTGTTCCTGAGCCCAAAAACTGATCTAGAACTAGAGGGAGTAAATGCACACCAAAATTAGAATGGAACTCCTTGCACTGATTTAGGCTCAGACTAGAACAATCTGGCCTGTTCTTAGGAAGCAAGAAGTATGATAAAAATGAAACTTGGGAAACCTCATCAAGTCACAAGATGAGGGTTTTGATGAAAATCTGTCCTTTATCAGATGATTTGAAAGGAATAGTAAGGATATCCTAGTAAAGGATAATTGGGCTGGTATCTAAGCAGAAGAAAAGGCAAGCATGATGACGGTGATAGAAATTAAACCCAGAGAACTCTTATGAAAAGGTGAATGTTGCAGGGACACTCCCTTCCCAGTCTCTTGGTAGATAAAAGCTTTTATAATTTTGTGTTTTGCTCTAACACGAACAACCTTTCTCTTATGAACAGAGAGAGAGGAAACCTATATATTTTATTTTCTTCAACATCAAAGGCAGTTGTCTAATGTACTCAGATGTACCCAATATTTTTGACACCTAAGTTCTAGGCTAAACTGGAGAAATACACTGAAGTTTTACCATTATTCTCCCTTTAATATGAAAGGAGGAATAATTTCAGTGACTTTCAGGAAGATGTGTATTGGCCAACTAACACAAAAACGCTGTGTTTGTCTGGGGCGTGTTTTTACTCACATTATGATGTATGTTATGCAATATGCATGTGCTCAGTGGTTAAAAATCCTATATTTCTATAAGCCTTTTTGATTTTCAAGTGTTCAACTCAACAGAATTTCAACCTACCTCCCTGGGATCTTTCTCCCATTACCTCCTAACAGTGGGATTAATTAGTACTTGAAAAAGTCAAGCTGGGGGTTCGGTAATTACTCTACTTTCTGAGTCTGTAGTCATTTCAGGGAGGAAAGGGGTACTCTGCAAATATTCTATAGGTGAGCTTTGTTTTCATACTCCAACATTAACCATAAAACAAAGAAGTAAATTTGATAAGGAATTTTACAATTAAAATAATTAACTTCCAGTATTGCTCCTTTTCCAGAACCCTGCCCTTGCCAAGCTTAGTTTGCTTAAGTTGAGGCCTGCCTGTCTTTTTCACAGTGACACCAGAATTTGACACATTCAGGGGCTGCAGAAGCTATAATCTGAGCCAAGATACTAATTATAAGGAACATGAAAGGATGCTAAATTTGGCTTGAGAACAAAAGCAAATGACTGTTCTTTTAAAAATCAGTTCTAACATTTGATCTTCTTAATCATCACTGGTGGTCTAATAACAGTGGAAAATAACACTGCATAAAGGATTAGCAAACATTGCTAAGAGGAACTTGGCCCAAAGATAATAAGATTACATTTGGTTAAGAAACTCTGTTCCCTCCTCATCTACTCAACACTTCTGTGAATTCTGCAATAGAATTCATCTCTGGTTTGCCAAATCTTTGTCTGATTTCATTATTCATTACAATTATCCTTACATTAGTATATAATTGTTTTATAATTTTATTTTTGCTTAGGGTGGACAGGGTTCTTTTGCTTTTAGTGAAACCCACATGATTAAATGTAGTGTAGAGAAGATTGTCAAATGCTACATGCTTGTTCTCAGCCACGTACGTGTTCTTACTTTGTTCTGGTGCTTTGCTCCTCAATTATACCTTACTGGCAAAGATGAACCACTACTCTTTATCCCTCACAACTTCACAAACCTAATTCCATTTGAACCTCTTGTGTGCCCTTCTCCTAACTGAGAATGAATTGGGTTAGCTGCAGCATTCCGTTTTTGTACATTGAAATATTAACCAACTGCAATTCACATTCAAGTCTAGGAAACCTTTCTCAGCAAGGAAAGAGAATCGTGTACTGGTTGTCTAATTTGTCAAACACAACGCAAATCCTGTCAAATTGTCTCAATGCCTACAACATTTCTAGAACAGCTACAAGAATCAGTATCAAAAGCACTTGGAATGCATTTTTTCCATAAAAGTTTAAAGTTTAACTCTTATAACAAATGTTAAACTCTAATCCTCCAGGGTGTAGAGGTAGAGTTTTGCAAAGAAAATACCTACCCAGGAGACACATGGATTTTTAACCTTGCCAGATGAATCTAGCATATAACATATCTAAAAGGCCCCAGGGAAAGAAAGTCCCCTTTGTTTTCAATCTCTGAACTTTCTTCCTTGGTAAATTCAGGCAGTTTTCCAATGAATATTTTCCTCCAGCAAGGTTTGATCATTGTAAATGCATTGATGGGATAGCAGAGTCTTTCCTTTGGCAGAAACCCCAGAGTCAACAGATAGGGGCCCAGGAAACCAAGTTTCCAATCTGGGAAGGTCAAATCAGACGAAATGCAAGAAAGTCACTGTTCAATCATGCTCATTTCTTCTAAATTAAGCAGTGCTGGAAAGCACAGACACTGGCAACGATGCTATTAAGATAAGTTTGACTCATTTAGCAACAGTAGTAATCTCGGGAAGCTGACTCAAATGAGCAAATGCCAATAATGCTAGAAAACAAGTGTTCATACCTGTTAACAGCTGTGTGGGTTTGCTGTACCAGGTGTGCTATGTAAACTCTACTCAATGCCACATTTATCACCTATTAAGAGTTATCAAAATGCATCATGCAGACTATCCTTCTGGCAATTGTCACAAATAAAGCTGGATGCCATTCGTCAGAGGCCTCAATTAAATGAATTTGCAAATACAATGTATATCAGAGATCATATCAAACAGGATTCTATAAAAATTCTGTGCTATGAAAAATCGTAAAAGAAAATTCCAAAACCATATCCCTGGATGAGTTTCATAAACCACTCAATTCTAATATTTTCAAGAAGCCAATGGAAACTTTTCATCCTTATTTATTTTTTAATTTTTTTTTGGCAATCACAAGGTGGAGGGCATTTACAAATGTGTTAAAAAATTGGGAGGAAGAGATGCAGGCTGTTGATTAAACTGCTGCAAAGCCAACCAAAAAGAAAACTTGAAAATTTCTATATTATATATTCTGTTGTAATACTGAGAGGAAGAGAAAGACTATGCTACAGAATTTCCAGGTGCTAGTTAGGCAATTAATTTAATTGTAAATTTCTCCCACTTCTATATTACATACTTAATAAACTAAATATTCCTATCATGGATATTTGGCCTCCTGAATACTGAGTCATAGAATTTATGAGTTGAAAAGTACCTTAGGGGCCAGTTGTCTAATATATTATCCCTTAACTTTTCTAGAGAATCACTTTAAAGCCACTGATGAGCTTATATTCAAATATTTTTGCAATAAGAAAGTCAGTTCAAGAAATATATTTCATTTCTGAAGCCCACATTTCTATATTAAGCTCATTAAAAGAAAAATCTTAGACACATTGAATTTAACAGTTTAATTGAGCTAAGAAAGATTTACAAATCAAGTAGCCCTCGAACCAGGAATAGGTTGAAAGACTCCACGGATGCCACTGGTAGAAAAAAAAAAAAATATGGACAAGAAAAGGAAAGTGATGCACAGAAAAAGGAAGTGAGGTATAGAACAGGTAGATTGGTTACAGCTTAGCATTTACCTTATTTGAATGCAGTTTGAACAGTTGGCTGCCTTTGATTGGCTGAAATGTGGTGATTGGCACAAGAGTAGGTAGGTTACGGTCTGCTTACACATCCAGTTAGGTTACAGTTCACTATGTACAGAGTCACCTGTAGTCTCAATTTACAATATGCAAGGAGGTAGTTTTACGCTTAAATTAATTTAACAAGCTATTTTATTCTTCCCCACAATTTTATACACCAGTCCTAATTCAGTCCATTTGATCCTACTGCTTCCCTTGGCAATGTAGTTTCCAGAAGGGCAGAGGCTTTGTTTGCCTTGTGCACACTCTCACCCATGTCATTTACTACATAGCCTGGCAGTGGACAAAATAAATACATAGATTTACTGAATGAGTAAAAAAACAGAAGTTAAACCTCATTAAACCTCATTCTTATCACACTCTGATAATCATGAAAATGTATAAGAACAGTTATAGATCTTTCAATTCATCCCGTGTCCTTCAGTTTCTACTCATATATTTCACCATCCAGACTGCACACCCATGGATTTATTTAATTGTATATATGGGTGAGTGTGTGTGTGTTTTCTTTTGCAAAAGAGAGAAAAATATGCCTATAGTAGCATTAGTACTAGCATTCCTTGGACACTCACAATTTTAAAATGATGTAATCATTTTACCAGGCCTAGTATTAATATATTAAAATCATGGCCTACAGATATAATGAGGACAACATACACAACGTTCCTTCCCAAATCTTCCCGTCTCTTTCAAAGTCAAAGAGTAAAACAAAAACGAAGCTGAAAATAATATCTCTTCCTTCATTTCTATCAGTTTCTTATGTGTGCCTTGAAATACCTCTATAAAATAGTGCCCATCAGAATAAGGATAATCGACTGATGATATAGAAGTCAGTAGCATCCTTCAAATTTTAAATTGTAGTGAAATGTGCACTTTGTCTTCTTTTTATTTTAAAATGGGAGACTTCAGAAAGTAAGAAAATTCAACTTTTTATCCCTCCCTTTTGTCTTTTATTGTTGTGCTTGTCTAATTTCCAGATTCGTTAGAAGCTAGAACTGATTTTTTGCAGTCATTAACATAGATTACAATAATTTCCTAAGGTCATTATTTTTTTTTTTTGAGGAAAAATAGTACATGTATCAAGTATTTATTTCATGCCTACTCTGTGAAACAATTTTAAATACCATTCCTTATAGAAATTTTATTTGAGATGGGAGGAATTAGAGAATAAATAAAAAATTATGAGTGAAAAAATATATTAATAGATAATGATAGTGGGAAAATACAACAGGCCATCATGTTTTGGCCAGGTGGGATGGGAGTGACACGTTGTTGGTCAAAAACTGCAAAAGTAACATTTGAGTAAAGAGATAAGGAGAAAGGGGTAATAGCTATTTAGGTAATTGGTGGAAGCACACAGAACAAGCCACAGCAATGCTACTCAAACCTTACTGCGCACGTAAATGAAGACAAGTGACACAGGGGTCTACAGATAACTCCAATAGGAGAAGATAATTTGTTGGTATAGTCTGATAATAAGAAATCTAAGGGGAAGAAGAAATAAGAATGATTTTAATTATTCAAGAAAAATGATAGTTTAATTTTTCTTACAAAATAGGTAAGTGTTTCCCTCAGCCCTCAGCCTTAACATAATGCTCAACATTTGTGATTTTCATTTTTGTTGCCATTATTTGAACCTATTTTACCATACTTTTTCACTTTCATGTGCTGTCTCACTTTTGGAATCCATTAGGTGCTAAATGTGTAAGTGCCAAGAATATCACTTGGAAGCCTGCTTTGCATGAGCATTCTAGAGCCAATTTTGCATTCAGAAAGGGATGGGAAAGGTTTCAGGAAAGCTATTGAATTTTCATACGGGTGCTCAAATGAAATCTTCAAGCCATGTGAATGTATTTCATTGATACACACATATCATATAAATTTGCATTACCTTTTATAATACATATTTACTTATTTTTCTCATGCCTATTGTAAAATAAGAGGGCAACTAGACTTTATTTAAACTGTAGTTTATCCAAATTAAAAAGTCTTAAATGATTTTAGGGTATGTTATGCATGCAGCATATGTGTGTGAGCTTTCCCTCTCTCACATGCATCCCTCTCAAACTGATTTCTGGAAAACAGCTAAACCAAATGTGTCAGAAAGAAAAAAACCTATTAGAGATAGCATCAAATCTTTCACACATTATCTTCTCTTTCCCTTCTCTTGCCTAGGTAACATAATTCAATTCTGCCTTGGCCACTCACCTTTGACAGAAAACTTTAAGGTGGTGATTCTGTGGAGAAATTAACTTTGATAAAATAATTCCATCCTTTGGATATCTTGGCTTCATGTATTTATCATCATTTAGAAAAGTGGTTGAAATGTTATCTTTAGGATGGGGAATTGCAGAGGCTGAATAAATGCTGAAAGTCTTTAGTTGGCTTTGCCTATGGGTTGAGCATAAAATGGATCACAGGAAATATATTATTTTCTTTCAGCACAGAGCTATTCAACATTTATCCATTATCATAGAAACAATTCAATTAGCAGCTCTTGGGGACCAGAATATAGCCCTACTATCTATACCTTAATAGCATCTATATATCATTGCAATCTAATTTCCAGGGTGAACTGAATGTAAATGGCAGTTACCCACAGATTAAAAAAAAAAAAAGTTTAAATAGCACTATTTTAGTTCCAGTCCCATAATGCTCTCTTGGTATACATTTTAAATGTTTCCCTCTAATTCACACTCTAAGTTCTGTAAATTAATACTGCTATTTTGATTTGAGTTAGACTTTTTAATTTTCAGATAAATAATTACAATGAAAAGGAATTATTTGCCAGTTGGAGCCTGTTTGCATTATCATCAGTGAATTATTCAGCAATATTCTCCCCCCTGGTGTTCAGAATATCAGCCATGCTTTTCCCCTTCCTTAGGACTGCATCTGAGTGGAGTAGAGAATGCTGAGGCCATACTGAAGAAGGAGTCTATTTTTCTGGGGCAGGGTATTATGAAGGGAGAGCCTGTGCTTTACGGTGCCACTAGAAAATCACAGGCCTCACAACTACGCTGATCTGCTGGCTCTCTCCTGACTTGATGGTCCAAGCACAGAGGGGATGAAAAGGAGGAAGAGCTCCCACTGCCCAAGTAGGTGACTGTGAAATGACCTTTCCCATTATCTCCTTCCCAACCATTGTGGCGTTGGCCTTGGGCAAGCTTCTCCTCCTGGTCTGATTTATTGTATTTCATTCACCAAAAACACAATGTCTTGTGGAAGTCTGAGCTCAAAAAAAGTAACTGCAAAAAAGTGGTGCTCGTGTGTAAAATAATTGCCCATCATGTCTGAGATCCATCCTGGCCTGCCACTCACAGAGCTGGAGGGAACAACTTGGATTAGTGGAGGAGCTGAAGAACAAGATGTTATATTATGCATATAAGGGCATTCATTATGGCCATTGTGTGATCTTAATTTCCCGGACATCACCCTCACTACAGCCATTATCAATTCAGATTTGAAGGAATAACTTGTTCCCAGCCACTGGCCTACTCCTATGTATTCCTCCAAGCCATCACACAGTGCCTAATTAATTTTTCTACAAGAGGGCTTTGCATATGTCCTCCTCTGCTTTGTGCCTGCAGTTGACCCCTCCATTGCTCCCTGCATGATATAGCTCACCCCTGTAATCATAGTATTTGAGACACCCTGTCCTTTTCTTTCCTTATTATTCTAAGTAAGTCCTCTGTTCAGATCTCTCCTGTGGGGTAATTATTTTTTTCTCCAGAAATCTTTCCCTTATACTGTGTGCAACACCTTTTCCTTATACTATACATTTTTCAAGAATCAGCTTATGCTCTACCTAGCCCTTCAGGACATACACTTTTGGGAAAATGTACTTTTCAACCTTATTTCTTACCACTTCTTTCTTTTCACAGTTATATGATAACCACTTGGCTTCTTCACAATTATGCTATGCTTTGCTTACCTGTGCCTTAAAGTCATCCCATAATGACAACTACTTGGCAAGTTACAGACAACACTATCACCTTCCCTTTCCCCATTAATCCTCTTTGTCTTTTGTCAGTCTAGTGAACTCCTACATGCCCTTCAAGACCCAACCCATTTATATTCTGTTCTTAGATTTTCTCAGCATTAGTAAGCCCTAGGAAGAATTCGATCCTCTCTCATCTGCATTCCCATAGTCTTGGCATGCATATTTTTTGAATTGGTGTTTATATTTATTTGTCTCTTCTACTTCTTAACCCAACCTGTAATTCTTTCAGGGTAGCAGATTAGATCTATTTATTTATATGTTCTCAAACTTAAGCATAATACTTTTGAAACACATTTAGTGCTCAGTCAAGGTTTATAATTAATAAAATTTGCCATGGACTCCTTTTTCATATAATTAAAGTAAAAGAAAATTTCTTCTTCAAGTAATCATGATCTTTTTACCTATGTCATCAAAAGTAATAGTCTTAATAAATGCTACTCCTAAACCAATGAGTGTCTTTTTTTCTTAGGATCTCTAAGCCCTGGGTAGCTAGAGAGTAAAAGGTTACCCTACCAGGAAGAGCTAAAAAAATGTGCAGAGCTCTTTCTTAAAGCAATTCAACAGGCAGGAAAGAAAAATCTCTATCTGATTTTTTAATAAAGAACAAGTTGAGGTTACTGCACAGTGACAGATTGTGATATTGACCTCTCAACAATCATCCCAAGGAAATAAACACTTTATCATACAAAGACTGTCATTTAATCTTTTTTAAAAAAATAAGCTTGATAACAATAGCTGCAAGTATAGAAACTTTTCACTCCCTAAGTTTTGAATTTTAAAAAAAATCTCAGAGGGATTTGCTTTATCATCCCTAACAAAAGGTGTTACTTAGAAAAAAGAAATGACAGCTTGTAAGTTATAAGACACGCATCTGATGCAGGCCTGTCAGTTAGTCATCCCCTCCAACAAGAAGAAAAAATGAATAATACAATTCTAGGATCAGAGAGAAAATTCAGGAAATGGAACCTCAAATAGCCATTGGCTCTGTGTTTTGCACTGGTCCTCCCAAACACAAATATTAGTGACACAGATTCCTATTTTCTGCAGTTAAATAGGCAGAAGTGAAAGAGTTACAATACCATGCAAAATGTTGCTCTGCAATAATCTGCATTCCAAATGGAAGCAGAAAGTTATGGGGAAAAATTATATCACTTTTGGCGTGTTTTCAAGCTAAATTTGGGAGACTAGAAAAATCCGAATAAATTATCAAGCCTACAGTGAACATCTTAGAAAATGATTTAAACTGAACTCAATTTTCTTAATGTTTCTGAATGACTATTTGACATCTTGACTTTTGTGTGTTAACAACATTCTGTACTGTTCTTTTTAATTATTGAATTTCTCTACATTAAAATTAGATCATAAATACTTTTTCAAGAAAAAGAAATAAACCAAAAGATTAAGTCAAAACAGGGAATCTCAAAATGGATAATTTAAAGAGAAATTATAATCTTTTGAACTATTTTGACTCCAGGATAACTCATCACTCGTGCGCGCGCGCGCTCTCTCTCGTCTCTGTCTTTTTTTTTTACTGACAATAGAGACTTGAAAGTATTTATATTCTTAATAGTCCAGAAATATAGACTGAAATCTTTACTCCTCACTTTTCATTCCTTGGACATCTTGTTATCTAAATTGCTTTAAGAGTTAAAGAATATAGAAGAAGAAAATGAAAAATGAGAAGGCAGAGGAGGACGAGAAGGAGAAATAATGAGAGCTCAACAATATGGTAGACTCTAGAGTAATGATGGCAAGCAAGATGGATAAATCCTGTGCTACCATGGAACATAGCAAGTATTTAAAATGTGCTCAAGATGACTTGCTTATTCACGAAAATTACTACTCTAGGGCAATCGGCTTTGTTTATCCTGTGGTTTCAAGATCCTCATGGCAACCCCACCACCTCTTCAGCCAATGTGGACATTCAGTTTGAAAAGCAATCTCATCCAGAAGATTTGTAGCCTGGGCGATGGGCCCCTGCCCATCCTTCTTCACCTCTCCTCTGCCCCTTGCCTCCATGGTGATCACTTGCTTTGCATTTTAATTTTAAAGCAGGGATTGTAGGTGTGAACTGTGTACTCTTACACAGCAAAAAGGACTTGCCTGGACACTGAGTTAAGAAGAGATTAAACTACCCTACCCTGGCTTCTGCCTGCACTGGACCATACCACTAAACATGACCACAGCCCCAGTTAAGTTTTTGCTTAAAAATTGCAATAGTGCCAGACTTGTCCCAACTCACATGATCTAATCATTGTCAGTACTTTTCCACTCATTCACTTTTATAATTTTTGATTGTGTATTTCCCCATAGCACCCCTTTTTGTTTCTCCATGGCCTTCCTTACTTCTTTTTGTTCCAGTTTTTTTCACTTCACTATAGCTCCTTTTTGTCCACTCTCAATTCTTCTTTGACAAACTTTAGTCACCTTTGTCAAAGCTAGAGTTGAGCTCAGTTCATACTGGAATCTTTCTTTCCTACTGCAGTAGTCTGAACAAAATCTGTCTTGCCAAGTGCATCAAGTGTCTAGTGCTATTTCTCCTTGACATAGGTCATATTGGCTATGCAGGGAGCAGTTAATTAGTAAAGCCTGTAAAAGAGGTGGATGTTAATCTATGCAGAGTGCAATTGCTAAAAGGGAAAGAAGACCTATCTAAAGAAACAGCCACAACTTAGCTTCTGCTTGTCATCTTTATATTCTAACCACTGCTCTCAGATATTTTAATTTTTTCAAGCAAAATCAGAGATCAGGATTTTGAAGTAAAATTTCCATACTCTTAAAGGATGACTCAAATTAACAAACACTGTAACTACCAAATAAATAAACATTGCACACACACACACCCCAATAGTTTCCTCACTTATTCTGGCAGGTTGTGAATGAGAGTGTGTGTGTTTGTGTGTATTTTAAAGTCCTGTACTATACAGAGCCAGAATAAGAAAAGTATTTTCTGTCATTTAATGTAAATTGCTAAACTCACTGTTGCATTCTCTGTTTGAGACAATATTGTAGTCAGAATAACACATACAAGATACCTGTTCTGTTAACTAATGAAAGGATTCTCTCTCTAGGACTGTCAATTACCTTCAGTCCTGCTAAATTCATTACAAAAAGCAGTCTGTTTCTGAGGCATTAATTATTTGTCTAAATAAATGAAAACGTTATGCTCAACATACGCCGTTTAGATTGTGGATGTCACCTCAGTTGTAGTGTCACTGCTACACAATGCAGCTGCAGAGTGTTAGTTTTGTTACATTTGAAAAAAACTAGAACACACTGTTTCCTTCATGTTAAACATTTTACCATGTTTCATCACCAAATAAAGGAGAAAAATCACACTTAAGTAGGCATCACAATAAAAGTGTAACCAAAGTAAGATGTGCCATGAATTTTATCTTCTGTGTAGAATTGCTTCTTCTTTCCTGTTGTCCTTCTCCCCCACCCCCAGAAAAAAGCTAAGTACTCCTCTTTCCTTTCTTTTTCCTCCATTTTTTTTTCTTTTAAAAATATCTTTGTATGTCTTCTTCCTTCCATTTCCATTGGCTGTTAAGACAGTGCAAAAAGTAGTAGTCAATATAATAATGATTATGAAACAAGTCTCTTCCATTTTATGTCCTGTCATCATTATACATAGGCATCCGGGGCGTATTTTTAAACAACACATATAAAATTTTGGGAGGAAGCTATACTCCATACTAAACACTGTGGATGGCTGTACAATATGCATCCCACATGTCCCCATTGGGTCATGTGGATGAATGACCCCACCACCAGTTTGATAGGAAAGTCTTGATTGTTTTAGTCAATTAGAATATTGGTTCTCAAGCATCTGATTCAGAGGAAAGACCTAAAATTTAGTGCATCAGTATAGGAAAAAAGAATCTGTGAAGAAGAAAGAGACAAAGCTGAGGATATGAGAATGTCCATCTTTTGACCATAACAAAAGCCAGCTGGGTAAAAAGTAGACACCTAGAATAGGTCAGAGCTAAAGAAATTGCAGAGAAATATAGCTGCAGCAATGAAGACATAAGCCTCAGGAATAAACTTTTATTTAGACCTTGCCCCACCCCTATACAGTACTTTTTGATTACATGGGGCAATAAATAGTTTTTACTATTTAAGCCAGTTGGAATTGAGTTTGCTGTAATTTGTAGAACAAAAAGCATTTAGTTGCTACTCACTTAATGTAAGTTATTTAAAAAGGTCTCCTAGGGCTGAAAAGCTGAACTATGGTCTAATTGAATATATCATTTCTGGTACTTACTAGCCAGTATTAACTAAGTTAACTATAGTCCTTAATTATAGGCTTTAAGTTACTTATAGTCGCTTAGTATGAGTTTTGTTTTGTTTTGTTTTGTTTCTGTAAAATGGACATTGTAATATCTATTTTACAGAATGGCTAGGATTATTTGAAAAAAATATATAAATGCTTAGAAGCTATATATTTTGTAAGAAATGGCAGCAATAAAGAAAGAATTTGAGCTTGGCTAATCATGAAAGGAAAATAATGGCAAACATTGCCAGAGCTCCTCTAAATCTGGGCCATCAGTGAGGAGTCTTTGTCAATTGACTGCTAGTAATCCTGTCCCCTAAGCAAGGGCATCTGGAAGTCATTCATTCAACAAAACTTTATTGCACATTTATTATGTGCTGCCCATCACTCTAGATGTTAGAGATACAGCACTAAATGCAATGGATGATATTTTCTGCTTTCATGAAGCTTGTCTTCTAATAGTAGTAGTCAGACAAAAAATGCACATAAAATTTATGATATACTAGATGATAGTGAGTACTATGGAGAAAAATAAAGCAGGGAAAAGGAATGGGTAATTTGGAAGAAGAGCAAGTTTCAATCTGAGAGAAGTGCTTGCTGAGAATGAGTAATTTGTGCAAGACCTGAAGTAGGTGAGAGAGCAAGCCCTGCAAATAGCTGAGTGAAAAGCATCCAGGTCGAGGGTGCAATGTCTGGAAAGCACCTGGGGCTGCAGCAAGCCCAGTGGGCTCGAGGAACTCAGTGAAACAACTAAGCAGGCATGAGATGAAGTCCCAAAGGTAATTATGAGGGTGACAAAGCAGACATGAACACAATGTTAAATGCACGACTCAACTAACTTTGTTTTGATTTCATTATCTACCATTTTTCTTTGTTGTTAAAAACATTTAATATTTTTCTGTTATTTTGAAAACTATCAAGTAGGACCCAACTTGTCTTGCTGTCATTGTCTCCAATGTCCATTCTCAGAAAACTCTACTCTTAATTCTTCACTCTTTATTCAGACAATTAACACCATATTACTAAGCGGTATTCTTAAAACCTTACTGCATAATTTAGCAATTTTAGGTATTAACCCTTGACTTATTGCTATATTAGATGAAGGTTAGTACACATTCTCTGCTCCTACATCCTTCACCTTTCAATATAGTTAGAACACTTTCTTTTAGATTTTTTATGATTATATTTTTCAATAAAAGTTAAAAAAATGAACATTTTTATTTCTTCCTCTAAAAACTAAAGATATTATTCATTGATTCTCCATTGTAAAAATTTAATCTATGAGTAGCTTCTCTCCAAGTTTTCCCTGTCTTCTGGCACCTTCCACTTTCATACTTGTGTCATTTATATTTTTACTTTTACATTTTCAAGCCTGAAAACATGTATATGCTCTTTTATAACTAAAACTAATTTTGAGATCAAAACACATAACTTCCCAATGTAAATGTTCATCACTGATGAATACATTTTCTTTTATCTATGGATTCCTATCATAACTCTGCTTCCCCGATCCTAATTGTCCTTTTTATTCTTGAATAGCCTGTCTTTGTCTCATTATTCTTTTATTCCTTCCTATTTCCTCAAGTATATTAGGTCCAGAGAAGTACCTGTAATCTTCCCTTTTACCTCTGTATTTTAATCCTTTTTCTTCCTTCTCCAAAAAGACTTTCTTTTAGCCCTATTCCAAATTTTATTTTTGGGGACTTCTCTTCATTTATATCCTGGGTTGGATCCACTATTTTTCACACCCACCCCCACATCTTTCTGTCTCAACTAAGTCTTCTTTTGCCTAGAGTGTGTCATCAAGTAAATTATTTAAAAAATTTATATAAAAGAATTTACTGAAGATTTATGACTTTGAAGGCGTCTTTACTGTGCCTTCACACTGGGGTTCATAAATTTTACTTGATGCAAAAATCCAAGTGGAACATATGTTTTCCTCAAACTTTGGATGACTGAAATAATGGAGCAACTCTCAATGCTAAATCTGGCGCTGGTCTAGTTCCTGTGCCTTTGAATATATTTCTCTCCTCCCAGAGTTGTCTCATCTTTTCATTTTATACTTTGGGACCTGAAATAGTTCAATAATATGTTTTTTTTTTGTTTTTTTTTTTTTTGAGACAGCGTCTCACTCTGTTGCCCAGGCTAGAGTGAGTGCCGTGGCGTCAGCCTAGCTCACAGCAACCTCAAACTCCTGAGCTCAAGCGATCCTACTGCCTCAGCCTCCCGAGTAGCTGGGACTACAGGAATGCGCCACCATGCCCGGCTAATTTTTTGTATATATATATTTTAGTTGTCCATATAATTTCTTTCTATTTTTGGTAGAGATAGGGTCTCGCTCTTGCTCAGGCTGGTCTCGAACTCCTGAGCTCAAACGATCCGCCCACCTCGGCCTCCCAGAGTGCTAGGATTACAGGCGTGAGCCACCGCGCCCGGCCAATAATATGTTTAAGTATGGGGATCATTTCATTCATTTTGTTGGAAACTCAAAGATCTGTTTTTATCTGAAAATACAGGCCTTTCTGCTCTTGAAAATTATAACTCCATGATATTTTTCCTTATGCTTTCCCTTTTGATTTTTTGATGTTTTCTTTTAAGAAATGTTACTAGTTGGCTAATGAACTCTAGATGTATCTTTTATACCTTAATTTTTGTTCAGATTTTATGTTCTTTAACTTTTATTCTACTTTTGGGGATTTTTTTTCATAACATTTTTCCTTAAACCTTTCTATTACAGTCTTGTGCCTCATAATGATGTTTCAGTCAGTGATGGAACACACATACAACAGAAGCCCCATAACATAATTCTGTATTTTTACTCTACCTTTTCTATATTTGTATACATTTAGATACAGAAATCCTTACCACTGTGTTACAGTTCCCTACAGTATTCAGTACAGTAACATGCTATACAGGTTTGTAGCCTAGGAGCAATAGGATATACCATATTGCCTAGGTGTGTTGTAGGCTATTAGTTAGGTTTGTGTACGTGTTCACACATCCTTGACATTGCCTAAGGATACATTTCCCAGAATATATCCCAAGAGTTAAATGAGGCATGACTGTATTTTTAAAAATGTATTTGATAATTAATGTTTAATTTAAAAATATTTCTATAGTGTGAGAACACAAACTTTGGAGTCATATTGCTGTGTTCAAATCCTGGTCTGCCACTTAAGAGTTATTTGACAAGTTATGTAACCTTTCTGTACTTTTGTTTCCTAATTGGTAAATTGGAGATGAAAATAGGTTCCATCTCAAAGAGTTAACAGCAAGAACTAAAAAGTGATTCTGAAATGTGCTTGGGACAAGGATATGAAGCTGTTTCCTATACATATAATCTATTATTGTTATTAAATTGTTAGACAAATGTTTATTAGGACTTATTGTGTATCAGACATATTCTAAGTTCTTTGAATACTTCAACGGACAAAACATGCAAAAGTCTCCAATCTTCCGAAATTTACATTCAACTTGGGAATGTTAGATGAACTAAACATAATAAAAAAGACATTGCTATTAAAAAAAAAAAAAAAAAGAGGAGGAGGTAGAGGAGAAAAAGAGATAGAATGGAACATGGGAGATGAAGAATTCCAGGTGTGTATGAGGGGCAGGGACAATGTTGTAATTTTATATAGGGTAGTCATGGTAAGCCTTATATTTAAGATTCCATCTAAACATTGATTTGAAGGTTATAAACTGAAAAATCAGAAGGGTTGCTGGGACAAATGGAACAGATCTGTCCTGTCCCAGGCAAATGTTGTCCTAAGGTGCCTTCTGATTTGGCATTTGTCCCAGATATTTCATTGTATGATGAAGTGTTACTTTTAATTAATTATGGGATGAAAATGAGCTGGGATGGGTTTGGTGGATCTCTACTTTGTACTGGAGCATTTTGCCTGGCCTCAGCTAGAAAAGTGTGAGACTTACATCCAGTGAACTGAGTCCTTAATGTAGCATAAGGTTAAATACTAATGATGATGGTAACAATAACCCATCTTTCCTTTTTCTAACCCTTTCCAGATGCAAAGTTACTAACCCTGACCTTTCAAAGACGAGTGGTTGATGCTTAAACAAAGAACTGTTGGACAAGGGTGTAGGGGCAGCTTCCTCCTTCAGGTAGGAGGGAAGGGCTTGCTGCTTCTGCTCTTGCCAAAGACTTGGTGATAATATGAGCAAGCTGTGAGATATGTTATTTGAGACACACATAGCTAAGAAACTGATTTAACATCAGGACCATGCACTAGAATATTTAGTCTGAGTTATCTCTGGCTTATCAGGTAATCAAAATAAAGATGATGTTTGTATATTAGTCATTTGCTATTTATTTTACTTTTCCATTGTTATGGAAATAATTTTGTTTTCAAAATATTTTAGTAGAAACTATTGTACATAATTTTAATTATCTTAGAGCATCTTTTTATTCTAAAGTATTCAGATTTGAACAGTAAATTTTATGTTCACCACATTTGTATGTGAACTGCTTGATCCTTGTGTCTTTTTTGTATGGTTCATGAACTAAGAATCATTATTACTTTTTGAAGTGGTTGGAAAGAAGAACCAAAACAAGAATTATATTTTGTAACACATGAAAATCATATAAAATTCAAATCTGTGTCGATAAAAAGTTTAATTGGAATATTGCTTTGTCCATTGGTTTATGTATTGTGTATGGCTGCATTCCTACTATAAAAGCAGAGTTGGGTGATTACAGCAGAGATCATGTGGACTGCAAAGCCTAAAATGTTTATTATCTATTTAACTCTTTACAGAAAAATTTGCCAACCCCTGTACTAGAGTATTCAGATTTCTGTAACAATTACCTTTCACAGTAAGTTAATAAATAACCATATTATTTATGTGATATTAATTTAATTTTTCTCTGTAAGATGAACTTAGGTGTTAAAATGTAAAATTCCTGAGATTGAAAATATGAGGGCCAGAATCTGAGTCTTGGGAGATTTATCAGCATAAGTAACATCTCTGGTAAGGCTTCTTGGGATATCACATAGTAGACTTTCCCAGCATCATCCAATGATGCCTTTTATAATTTTTAATTTTTTTTCCCATTTTTCCATTATGCTATTTACAGAAATATTCCAAGGTTCATTATCTATTTGAAAACACACAGCTCTGAAATTACTTAGGGCAATAGGCTTATTACCAAGCTTGTGAACAGGTGTTGTATATTCCAGAACAAGCTTGCCTAAGTCCCATTATTCATGCACTATTTAAAATAAGAGTACATCAACCAAGGTCTGCTAGGCATTTCATGGAGAAATATTTTTATTTCCAGGAGTAGAGGGGATAAAAGAACAGACTTCTTTGTTTGATGGCCTTCAATATTTGGGGCAGTGTGGGTTTAATATTATAAATTTTCCATCTGTTTGATTGCCATCTCAGATCCTTTATGTTTAGCTAATTAAAATTAAGTGTGAAGTTGTGCCATTATTGTGTGGATATGGCCCCATTCAAACAATTGATTTAGATAATTAAAGAAAGCAAGTTTAGTTTAGGAACTAATTCAGAGCCCCAACACATACAGAAAAACTGAAACATATTCACTTCCATCACCCGTTCTAACAGAGGTTCAGCTGTCAACATTTTCTATTATTAATAGTAGCTGCAGAGGAACGGGAATCCTATGCTAGTATTTTCTAGTATATTTGACCATAATGTACAACAATTAAAGAGGTTACATTGAGTGCAGTATTTCAGGCTGTTAGGTTACATTGAATAATCTGCCCACAATAATTATGAACACATAACTTAAATACGTATGGTACTTTCTTTCAATTATCATAGCTGCTATTAACTCAGTGTCTATTACATATGCAGTAGTTATTAATATGGGCTCTGACCCACACTGCTTGGATTTGTTCCTTACCCTACCTCTTAACATCTGTGAAGACTAAAGTCAAATTACTTCATCTCTCTGTAACTTCATTTCTTACAGACATTAATAGTTTGTGAAAATAAAATCCAAAATAAAAGCTCAAAAAATTATAACAGAATCATTATCATTACTTAACTTTTCACCTTCACAACAACCCTTCAAGGTAGGAATATTATGCATATTACAAAGAAGAAATATCATGATTAGAGAAGTGAGGAATCTACAGGAATACAGTTGATAAGAAACACATTGAGGGTTCAAAGACAGGACTCTCTGTTGATAAAACTCCTGTTTATTCTTTTTATTTCAGCCCATTGACTCTTTCATATATTTGCCCATTTATAAAAGAAGCAATGTCTGTGGCCAACAAATTAAAGGTTTATGGTTCTAACTCGGTTTTCAAGCACCCCCCCCCAATTTGATTCATTTAAATTCTAATTTTAACAGCTTACATGATAAATTTAATCTTATCAGAGAGTTTTAGAGTTTAAACCCATTTTTTTTAATTTGCAAAGGAATGAGTTATTATGGAATCATACACAGATGGAGTTATTTTTGGTCAGGGTAGCTCCCAGCACTCCTCAAATTACATACACTGCAGGCCAAAACACTATCCATATATCTCTCTGTTAGAAAAAGGAACAAAAAGAACATTAGAATAAGTTCTTAGGAATATCTCAACTGAAGGCTTACTTGGAATTCAAGAGGCAAGTGAAAAGCATTTGGATGCATTTTAAGAGATAATTGCTACCAAATAATTTATGGGTGCAGAGCAATACCCAAGGAGAAAATACCACTAGTTATAACCTAGTAAATTAAAACCAAACAGTCTACATGCCTGGTATTGTGTTTAAGATTAATTGGATCATAGCAGAAAGTGCACATTATGAAGATCAAATACTAGGAGAAAAGTCATAATGTTTGAAAACATACCAGTGTATCTTCATCCCTGCAGATGCCTTTTATTTATTGTCAATGTAAACAGATGTTAATGACATTGTAAGAGCTTTTGAGAGAGAGAGAGAGAGAGAGAGAGGGAAAGAGAGAGAAAGAGACTATTTCCCTGAAGATAAAGAAGGAGAAAACAAATAACACAGAAAATATTATAGCTTAGATTTACAAAAAGCATATTTTTTAATCAAAAACCAAAATTAGTTTATTTTCTTGGCATTAAGTCTAAAAATTCATTCCAAATTCTGAGGACAAAGGCATGGGATGATGTGAGCAGAGAAGAAGGAGAGATGGGGAGGGGAGAAGAGGTGGTTTGGGATATTGCATCTGTTTATTAGCTAATGATGTTAAATTTAGTTAGCTAAAGAGACAATTTTCTTTGAATTATGTTATTTTGAATAAAACAACATTGCTTTAATGAGGCTTAGCTATAAAATATTGATGTAAAGAGTGAATAAAAAATACTATTTAACTCTTAGTAAAGACTCTCGAATATTTCCTCTTTTATTTTTCCAATGAATGCTGTATCCTACCTTTATCGTATCTCTTTCTTATTGTGAGAGTCTGTCACATCCCAGACAATAAGCTCCCTGAGAGTAGGAACCATGCATACATCTTTATATGTTGAGTATATCATTAATGGTCAATATATATTTAAAGAATATAAAACACTAAGAATGTGTGAAAATGTCCATGATTCACTTAGAGTAGGGCTGCTCAACTTTGGCCCTATTGGCATTTTGGACTGGCTAAGTCTTTGTCTCAAGGGCCATCCTTTGCTTCATAGCATATTCAGCTATATTCTTTGCCTCTATCCACCAGCTTGTAGCACTCCCTTCCAGTAATAGTTATAAAAAAGTCTCCAGATATTGCTAAATATCCTCAGGGGGTGAGGAGGGGGAAGAGGGGGTTAAATCATCTCCAGTTGAGAACTTCTGACTTAGAGAATTGTTAATAACATTTTATTTTAATATACTCAATTGGTTTGTATGTTCCACTTATTCCTGTTTCTGCTGTACATTTCCTCTCTCTCTAACTACACACACACACACACACACACACACACTCACATCCCTCACTGAAATCCATACTGGCATAACATAGAACTCTGGCCAGGTAGGAAACAGAGTCAGATATGCCTGACAGGTTGAATTAGAAAGCTTTTTTTATTCCCTCAATTAGGGGGATTTTAGTGATATACAAAAATTAATATTAACAACCAGACACCTTAAAAAGGACTTGCACTTTACACATACTTGCTACAAATACTAGTCTGTTTTATAAACTTACATGGGTGGAGTTGGGTGACAGAAGCAAATTACAAGTAGGCAGCACAAAGGGAGCTCTCCATAAAGCAGACCAAACAATAACGGCTTACAGTCCAAGAAAACTACGTGACCCACCCATGACACATAGACCCTGGAGATTTTACATAACCAAGGAGGGATGTGTACAAGCACTAAAGGACCTTTAATTCTTGCACATCCAAAATCTTGTTGTATTATTATTTTTTTGGTGGCATTCCACCAAAAGATCAAAATACAGAGGAGAAGCCATTTCTCTACCACCAGAGAAACTCTCAAGACCTTGTTCCAGGGCATCAGGAAGCAGGAGGCTGGGAGAATGCTGACAGGCCCAGAAGGAGCTTCAAGGAAGGTAAAGGCAGTGGCTTGGTGGTACCACATGAACATAATATGGCAAGGGGTATTGGGGTCTGGTATCAAGAAATAGGGAGAGAGGAAGACACGAACATCAAGGCAGCAGGACAATAGGAAGCCAAAGTAGTACAGAAAACACACAGGGGATGTATGGGTCAGGAATCTCACCAAAGCTTTCAGTAGTGGCATCTGCACCAGAAAAGGAGCACGGATGCAGGTGCAGGTAAAGGCTGTGAGTGCTGGAGAGCAAATCTCAGACACTCTTTGAAGTTCTTTCAGGAGGACAGGAGGAGGAAGGAAAACTTGAATGGGGTGGAGGTGACTATTAAATTCCTATGATTCACAGCTGAGGTTGACAAAAAGCAGAATTTGGTTCCACTCCATAGAAGATTTATCCCAATAATGCAAAATATGTTAATTGTAATTGATAATGTATCAATGTACTTAATGGTATTAACACATTAAAGGAGAAAATTGTATCATTTCAATTCCTACAGAATTGTTTTGGGATTTTACACTTATTCATGACTGAAACAAACAAAATTGAGGTAAGACATTTATTAAAGATAACTGCCTTATGCACCAAGAAAGAATATTTAACAAAAACCTATAGGAAATATCTCAGTTATGAAATATTAGAAGTCTTGCCTTAAGAGTAACCCACAAAGCAAGATTCTTAGGAATCCTGGAATTATTCAAAATTTTATTGAAGTTCAGAAAAGTGTAATAAGAAAAATAAGACAAATAAGAACAATAAACATAAGGATTGAAAAAAATGACATTTTTTTTTTGTATATTAACATAGGATGGATGTTAGAAGTTTCCACAGGTATGAAGAAGAACTTAGGCTCTCCTGAGGTAGTTCAGATTAGTAAAATTCACTGAGCTTTTTTCTACATAACTATGAGTTTTGTCACCTTAATTACTGTGACTTAGGTTCAAGTTAAATAACTTCTTTAAGCCTCAGTTTCCTGGGGTTAAAGTTGGAATGGGGGTGATTCATGTGAACATATCCATTGTCAACTTGATCATTTAGGATTGGCTAATGCCATTCAAATCTCTAACCCCTTTGTATTCATATTTTTCTTTTGTATTCATTAATATTATTTCCATCATGAATTTTAGAGCCAGATTGTATTGGACAATTTCATGTTCACTTTCATTAAAAATTGTCTTTTTTGTTTATTTAACATGATTTGCTACTCATTCATCATTAGCTGATATTAATAGCATAACATCTGATTTCTGTTTTTAATATGTTTGTTTTTTTAAATATTTCATATGTTTTGGTATGATAACATTAAACATTGTATTCTGGCAACCCCTCCAATCCCAACTTGGGAATTTGTGAGACAATACAGAAAGCAGGGTATATTTTGTTTTTAGAGATCATGAATGGAAAAATGAATGAATGAATAGTATCCCTGTAGGCTCATTATAATAGTTTTCTCAAAAAATAATGTTAGAGAGTATCATTGAAATGCCAATTCAAACTAAATATAAAGTTATCTGCAGAATTTTACAAATTTGAAAAGTAAATGACAGTATTAAAACTAGACATAATGCAAAACTATTTTTCAATCTATTTCTTAATTGTAATTATTGTATAATTATACAAATTAAATGGAATTGATTGAAATTAATGTGAGACATTGATCATTTAACTCTAAGAGTTTAAGTCTTCCAAAATAATTATTTTTATTTTTTTTTAATTTCAGAATATTATGGAACAAATGTTCTGGTTACAAGGATTGCTTTTGTACCACTTGAATCAAAGTTATAAGTGTGCTCATCACCCAGATAGTGTACATTGTACCTGTTAGGTATGATTTCACCTATCCCCTCCTTCTCCCTCCTACCTGCATTATTACATTCAGTTTTACTTCTATTTGTGCACATGAATGCTGATCGGTTAGTTCCAATTTAATAGTGAGTACAAGTGGTGTTATTTTTTCCATTCTTGTGATACTTCACTTAGGAGGATGGTCTCCAGTTCCATCCAGATTATTGCACAAGGTATCACTTTATTTTTTTATGGCTGAGTAGTACTCTATGGTGTACATATACCACATTTTATTATTCCACTCATGAACTGATGGACACTTTGGTTAATTTCACATCTTTGCAATTGTGAATTGTACTGCAATAAACATCCTGTGCAAGTGTCTGTGGGACTGCAAACTAGTGCAACCTTTATGGAAAGTAGTATGGAGGTTCCTCAAAGAACTAAAAGTAGACCCACCATTTGATCCAACAATTCCACTACTGGGTATTTATCCAAAGGAAAAAAAAGTCATTTTACCAAAATAATGTTAAATACTGAAGATATTTTCTTCTTGCTTTTTAGTGAATAATAAAAATACCTTTAGGGAAATAAGTGAAAAGAAAACAATATCCTTCAAAGAATGAGCCAAGATACTTCAAAATGGAGTAGTCTTTTGCTTTGGTAATGTATTATTTTGTCTCCAGAAAATTTAGGGAATTAGATGAAAAAAGCAGAGACCTCTGTGAAACCTCGTTTATATTTTTTCTCCCATTTCTATTTACTTAAAAAATGAAATTAAAAAAAAAAAAAAACAGAAAAATACAGGTGAGGAGGTGGACCTGAGGCGTCCTCTGAGGCTCTTGCCCAATTTACTTTTGACAAAGATAGATCTTCTCCTTGGATGGCAGCACATATGTGTGGCCTGCCTGCACTTGCAAGCAGATGGGTAGAAGAAAGTATGCTCAGGACAGAATTCCAACATGTAGGCAGTCTGTGAAGCTGTTCTGCCTTGAGCATGACCTATGTGTTCCTACATAATTCATAATTCTAAAATGTATTTGCCCAAAGCCTAATCTCAGTCCCAGTAATGACAGTCACTGTCCATTGGTAAGTCATGTCTTGCTTATATATCCATAGCAGATCTCAACCATTTTTATGGTAGTTTGGTATATTCCTGTCTTACACAGGGTTACAACGTTTCAACATTTGTTAGGTTCTGATGATGGCAGGACACATGGGATGACCCCACGATAGAAAAAAGGTAGAACTCTTTCTCAGTTACATCTCTGAAGAAGAGAAGGCTGCTGTGAAGAGCAACAGGGAGTTGCACCTGGGGAAAGTGTGACAATGAGCTAGAACTGTAGGAGGTGGCTTATCTGTATAGAGCAAGCAGGAGGGGAGTTGCTAGGTTTTGTAGGCTTCCTGTAGATTGGGTATTTTGCATAATTTCATGGGCTCAAAGAAAATGGGGCAACCCATAGATGTTTGGCATCTGAGGACATCTGGAAGTTGGGTATGTGTATGTTGTAAACCGGGGTGTAAAAGCCCAGTAGGAAAAGTGGTTGAAATGTGCACTTAGCAAACTGCCAACAGGAGTTCATAGCCATGATTTGAAACCTGAATCAAAACAACATTTGCAGAATGTTATATTACACACATGTGGTGTATATTTAGAGCTAGATATAAATTACCTATAGACAACAACTCTGCCCAGAGTTTGGCTTAAATATTTTAAATCTTGATCTTCTCTGCCCTCGTTGCCATTGGCTAAAGGTTTGACAAACTGCAGTCCATGGTACAGAGTTTCCCATATATCCCTCTTTTCCCCACACATGCATGGCCTCCCTCCTTTCAACATCCTCCACCAGAGTGGCACATTTGTTACAATTGATGACTCTGTTGATGAACTTACTCATCATTACCACCCAAAGTCCATAGATTACAATAAAGTTCACTCTTGATGTGCATTCTATGGGTTTGGACTAATGTATTATGCCATGCAAACACCATTATAGTATCACATAGAGAAGTTTCATTGTCCTAAAAAAATCTGTACTCCACAGATTTATCAATCCTGCTTCCCTAGCTCCTGGAAGCCACTGATCTTTTTACTGTCTCACAGATTTTGCCTTTTCCAGAATATCATATGCCTGGAGTCATACAGTATGGTTTCTTTCACTTATTAATATGCAGTTAAGTTTTCTTCATGTATTTTCAAGGCTTGGCAGCTTATTTGTTTTTAGTACTGAATAATATTTAATTATTTGAATGTACCACAGTTTATTAATCCATTCACCTACTAAAGGACATCTTGGGTGCTTCCAGGTTTTGGCAATTATTAATAAAGCTGCTATAAACATCTATGTGCACATTTTTGTGTGAACATAGTTTTCAACTCCTTTGGATAAATACCAAGAAATGTACTTGCTGGATCATACGGTAAGAGTATGTTTAGTTTTGTCAGAAACCACCAAGATATCTTTCAAAGTGGCTGTATCATTTTGAATTCCCATCAGCAATGAATAATTGTTCCTGTAGCTCCACATCCTCACTAGCATAGAGTATTGTCAGTGTTCTAGAGTTTGGCCATTCTCATAGGTGTCTAGTGGCATCTCGTTGTTGTTTTAATCTGCTTTTTCCTGATGACATATGATATGAAACATCTTTTCATATGCTCATTTATAATTTTTTTTCTTTTATAACTTTTTACACACAATGATGTGATTCATTAAACAAATGTCCATATGACTTCTTAATAACAAAGGGATCATAACAATGTGGGTCACATGGTTTTGTGTGTCTCTGCACATACATGTACATGTATACATGTGCAAGTTGTACACAGAGGCTTATCCTCCAGAACCCTCTATTTAAATGGGTCAGTTGAATCTAGCACTATCTATGCTTGAGGTTGAATAAATATTAGGAATTTAGCATTCTCTGATTATTTATTCAAATTAATATATTTTAATATTATGTGTATTGATTCCATTTTGTCACATTATCTCATCAAGAGGATAACATGGACCCTTTGGGTAATGCAATACTATATTGCTGGAAAATGGTTGTTTCTGTTTATTATTCATTTGCCCACAATTTTAAAAACATGATATCAATTTTTTCATTACAAGTTTTTATTTCAACTATTTTTTTTTTACTGGAATACTTGCTTGTTATAATCTTAGAGCCCAGTAGTTGGTAAAACATTATTTGTAAAATAAAACATGATGCTTTGCTGTTAGATTTTTTAAAATTAATCATGCTTAATGCCTTGATGAGAATTGTAATTACATCAGAATGAAAACTACATTGATGTTAAGTAGGCTTTATATTTGAAAATGCAATTTTCTAATAAAATTTTCCAAAAGTAAAACTGTAGATGTACCTCCAAAACCACTTTATGTCTAATTCTGTAAAAAATACTCATATATGAAGGAACCTATTGTCACATTGATCATCATAGAGTTGGCATCATACTGGACAGGCTCTGTTGATATTATGTGTCTGAGTGTTTCTAAAGGAGGTATGTAAAATGTTTCAATGCTCAGGTAATTCTGGTCTTTACTATTGCTTACTACCTTCTTAACTGGGATTGGAAAATTAAAAAGGAAGAGAAAATCAATTTTTAAGAAACCTTGGAAGAGAGCAAACCGCAACCAATCTGGCCACCTTGAAATGGACATGTCAGCAAGCAGTGGGGTGTCCAAGATTCAGACAGAGGCCATTTTCACTAAAATACTAATCCTAGCAGAATGCTCAGTGTGAATCCAGTTGTTTATTATTCAGGGCCATTAATAAATCAAATTATCCAATGACAGCTATGAAAAATTATATTTTTCTTTTATAAAAAAAATTACAGAAAAATGTGAATAGTTGGCAAATTAAAAAAAAAATAGTTGCAAATCAAATTCTAGCAGATTTTGTGAACCTGACCTTTTCTTCCCCATACTCCTGCCACCTTAAACTGGTAAAATGTGTATAACACTTATAGAAAAGCCTGAATAGACCACATTAAAGAAAAGTAATTTCCTTCACCTCCTAGTCCCCTTGAAAATGGTACATATTTTGATCACACAATCAATGAAGTAACAGTTTTTCCAGCCATTCAGTTTCCCTCATACATATTTTGTTCCAAAGCCAAATGTTTGGCATTATTTTGGTTAAGAAGATTACCTTCACCATCTTTCATTTCTAAGCACTGTTGCTATGAAAAAAAAAATAGATTATAAATTACTATCTCTTGATTATATGAGTTAATGCAGTATTGTGTTATAAAGGGTGTTGTAAGTTATTTCTTTTATAATTATTATATTCTATACGGAACTTGAATAAGTGAATCATTTATGAGAAAGAGAAACTCAATTTGTCTATTCAACAATAAATTTAATTTTAAAGAATTAAGCATTCATTCATTTTAAAAATTTCTAATTAGAATTTACTGCATTCCAGAGACAGTACTGAGAGCACAAAGATAAATATTTTTATTTATTTTTTATTTTTATTTATTTTTTTTTTGAGACAGAGTCTCGCTTTGTTGCCCGGGCTAGAGTGAGTGCCGTGGCGTCAGCCTAGCTCACAGCAACCTCAAACTCCTGGGTTTAAGCGATCCTACCGCCTCAGCCTCCCGGGTAGCTGGGACTACAGGCATGCGCCACCATGCCCGGCTAATTTTTTCTATATATATTTTAGTTGTCCATATAATTTCTTTCTATTTTTTTGTTTTTTTTTTTAGTAGAGACGGGGTCTCGCTCTTGCTCAGGCTGGTCTCAAACTCCTGACCTTGAGCGATCCACCCGCCTCGGCCTCCCAGAGTGCTAGGATTACAGGCGTGAGCCACCGCGCCCGGCCAACAGAAGATAAATAAAACAAAGATTCTACCCTCTGGTAATACACAGTAGAATAAAGGAGAGATAAATGTGGCTAATCCGAATACATGCTGTTTTGCTCACCGATAATTCCCAGTATGTCCACAGCATCTGGTAGGAGTTCAGCAATATTTCTTAAATGTGTTAACAGAAAACAGAATGAAAAGATCTTTTAGGAACAAGATCACAAAGAGTTATACATAGAAGTTTTCAGAAGATGATGGGGTATTGGGGATAAAAATTTGTTAAACTCAGATTTGCTTTCTGAACAGATCATTATTGTTGAGGAGGATACACAATGGAAATGGAGGAAGGTTAAATCAGAGGTAGTGAATCCAGTTAATACACCAGAAAGAACCCAAATAATATAAGTTAATAGCAGACTAAAACTGATACAAACAAGCAAAGTAATAGGTCTTCATGTTGAGATACTCATCTCCGTCAGGCAGAGACTGTGTCCACCCTGTTCAATAGTGTATTCAAGGCTATTCAAGTGTCTGCAGCACAGAGGGTATTCATTAAATATTGTCAGGTGAATGAATGAGAACAATAGTTGACATTTATCAAGATTTTACTCTGTTCTATGTATTATCTATGCTTATCCTCATCAATTCTACATGGCAATTTTCTATTTATACCCCTAGGAAATTAAGGCAAAGAAAGGAAAAATAACATGCACAAATTTTCCCAGCAAGGTAAAATTGGAGCTGGGATCTGAAACTAGGGATTGCAGATGCCAAAACTTGAGCTCTATATCTTGCTAATTCCAGTGGAGATGTCCAGAGGTTTTTACATCCTTAATTTAATCTTATTATTACCTAAACCTGGGTAGGCTTATGCATTATTCCCTCGTATTTTTGTAGACACTTTCTAATTTGCAAATTACATGAATTACCTACTACTATTCCAGTTACTAAGGCTGTGTAACAAATTATCACAAAAGGTGTGCTTAAAATGATGACAATATTTATTTTATTCATTAATCTGCAATTTTGGCAGCTTGTGGCAAAGATAGCTCCTCTCAACTCTGCTTGGCATTGGTTGTGATGGTTCAAAGGCCAGGATTATGTGAAGCCTTGATCACTCCCATGTCAGGTTGACAGTGATGCTATAGCTGGGACTGTCAGCGGGAACAACTACACTCTTTCCATGTGTCCTAAGCTTCCTTATAGCATGGGAAATGATTGCCAAGGGTAGACACTGAGAAGCATAGCAAGAAGAAAGACAGATTGAGAGAGAAAGATCCTAGGCAAGAGCCAAAGGAGGAGAGAAAGTGACAGAGAGAGAGAGAGAGAGAGAGAGAGAGAGGAAGAAACTATATTGCCAATATAACTCAGCCCTAGGAGTCATACAGCATCTCTGCTGCCACAGTCTCTTCATTAGAATGAATCATTAATGCCAGCCAATCCTCAAGGGGGAATTTAACTTAATCTTTTGAACTGAGAAGTCTCAAAGTTTAGAAGAGTGTGTGAGACCAGAAATACTGTTGTGTGCATTTTTGAAAAACACAATGTATCCCACCAGCCATAGCACAATTGGGAAATTTCTTTAGAAAATTGAATATGGATTCTTTATATTCATGGAACAGAATAATTATTTATAAGTCCTGATAATGCCAATAACTTAGACTAATTAACCATTTACCCAGTGCTAGTATTCACCTACTATCATCTAACACCTATGAGGTAAATCCAGAGGTACAGAAATGGAGGCACAGAGAAGTACAGCAACTTTCCCAGTGTTGCACAGCTAGTAAGGGGTATAGCTGGCAGTCAAGTCCAGGCAATCCATTCTCACTCTTAGATACCACACTTTATTGCTTTTCTAAGAGGATTCATGGAAGAAATAGATATTTCTTACTCTACAAACTATGCTGACAGTTTGACCTTCTTTCCTCACATACAATTTCTTTCCATTCACATCTTCTAGACATCATAAGCTAGTGTGATTTTACTGACTATAAGCCCACTTAAAACATCTACAAAAAGAAACTCTATTAATCAACTGAATTTCATGTATTTTGACAGAAAGACTGCCATTCCTTAAGAAGTATCAACAAGTCACTATACTTGTAGTTCATTAATACTCAAAATAAGAACAAATAATTAAAAGTGTAAGATATGGAGAAAGTACAAAACATTTTGTTTTTTTTCCTAAAAACATTGTTTATTATAAACAATTCGAAATCTTTACTTCATAACCTGACCACCACCTATGTGAAAATACCAGTATATGATAAGGAAGCAGTCAGGAAATATTTGAATGAGACAAAGATATGTTCTATTCTTATTTGAAATGGCCTAAGAATCTCTTCTTGAAAGATCTGCTCATGCAAGACTTAAATATTTAGTTAAGTTTTCTGAGTTTAAACCGAGTGGCCTTAAATACAAATACTACTTTTTATTTTTCAACTACATGAAATTAATTCTTTATCAAAGTGCTACTATAATTTGAAAGATGTATTTATTAAAATTATTAAAATCTGGATTATTGCTATCATTGCAAAATAATGTTAACTTCCTGTTTTTTAGCATTGTAATCATCATTATTATCAAAAAATCATTTAATAAACTGACACTGTATAAAATAAAGAGGAATAGTCTTTGCCTTCTAAATTGTTGTCATGAAAATTAGACAACAGACATAGTTATCTGTAGAAATTTTGAAAAGATTCATGACATTTATGAGCCTTTTATTAAAAATTACTTTTGTGTATGTAAGCTGATAAGAAAAAAAAACTAAACTTTTGGCCTATTGTTGGTAAACAATCTGATTATTTTATCTACAATTTACAACATACCCAGTGTGAAAAATTTATCATCTGTGATTTGAGATTTAAATACTGATGTAAAATATATTCTGTTTTAGCTTGACATAAATATGTTACATTAAATGAGCTAACATTGTTTAACATATGTTGGTTATATTTCAAAATGATTTGGCCCCCTTTAAAATGTCAAATTGTTGAGTCACTTTTAGAATGTTCTAGTAATTCACTCAGACAACCTGGGTTGTAGGTGAGATGGATAATAAGAAACAGCTGGATCTGCTATTCTGCCATCTAGAGACATCATCATAAATGAGAGAGGTTTATAGACCCAAGTTCATAAAATGTTAGAATGACAAAGTACCACAACGATTATATAACTGAACTGACACATTTTATAGATGAGAAAAATGAGATCAAGGAAATGACTTACCCAAAGTCACATGGCAAGTTAAGTGTTAGAGTTAGCCTAGCCTCTTTTCCCATCCAAAACTTTATCTACTATGCCCTGTCATCTGGAATATGTGTTATAGGAAAATACAACAAGTGTGATTTTCCTAGTACTATTTTACTTGCTCTAGAGAAAAAAAAAAAAAAACAGCAACAAAACATACCCAGTTTCTATAAGATATTAACTCTCAAAGAAACATCAAGAAAGAGTCTGACAAAGTTAACTCCAAAACTGTATTTAATCCCAGTTAACAGACAAATGTTTGGATAAGCTACAACCTTGGCCCTTAAACTTTTTTACAGCATGTACAGGGTTTTGGTGCTTAAAAGCTGTAGCATGTTGAATACTTACCACCAAAAGATATCAAATCCTAATCCTTGGAATTTGCAAATGTTTTCTTATTTAGAAAAAAAGGGTCTTTGCGGTTATGATTGGATTAAGAATCTTAAGATGAGATGATTAACCTGGAATAGCTGGGTGGACCCTAAATGTTATCACAAGTATCCTTACAAGAGAGAAGCAGAGAGACATCAGACACAGACGAGAAGGCAAAGTGAAGAAGGAGGCAGAGATTGGAGGGATATGGCCAAAAACCCAGTGTATATTCAGAATTCTTCAGAGAAACAAAACTAATAGAATGTGCATATATCTATATCTGTATCTATATCTGTATCTATCTATATGTATAGAGAGAATGATTTTAAGGGATTGACTCACATGACTGTGAAGTTTCTGCAAATTTAAAATCCAATGGGGCAGGCCAGCAGGCTAAAGACTTAGAAAAGAGTTGCAGTTCAAAGTCAAAGTCAGTCAAGCTTAAAAAGCAGGAAAAAACCCAAAACAAAACAATACTGCAGGTGAAGTCTAAAGACCATCTGCTGGAGAGAGGAAGATGGCGGAATGGTGGTGACCTCCTGGATTCGTGCTCCCGGAGTGGAAGGCATGGGTCTCGGACTGCCACAACGCTAGAGGTTCACTCCCCCACAAGAACGGCGGCGTGAACCCACGGAGAATCAGCGTGGGACAGAGAGAGAACGAGAAAGGACTGAGGTGATCGGGAAATACAGCGCGAAAAACTAGAGAGTGCGGAGGGTCATCAGAGAAGGGAGCGCGGGACGGTTGTACGCACCCCACCAGAGAGTGGGGTGGGTTCAGCCCCACAGGAAAGCATCTTGTTCCCCCTCTGACCTCCACACCCACTCAATTGGGGATTTGCCCAAAGTCGGCGCAAAATTGCCGCGGGAGACGTGAGCTCTGCAGAGGAGACATTGGCGGGAGGCTTTTTGGACCCTAGAACGCTGTGCGCTGTGCGCGGCTGAGGCGCCTAGCAACTGTCTCCTATACGCGGGCTGCGGGGCTGCCTCCCTCCCGGCTGGAGCAGACGCCGATCTGTCTCGTTTAGGCGGGGCTGGGTTCTCCCGGTCTCGGCTCCTCTGGCCTCTGCCGGTCGCTGAGCGTTCAACCCCAGTGACAGTGCTGCAGAGGGGCGGTCGCCATTGTTGGGTTTTGCACCCTAAACCCGGTGAAGTGATTGGGTACCGGGCGGCTCCCTTCCCTAGTCCACGGACCGACTAGGAGCTAAGCCTTTGTGTGAACACTGAGTGGTTCCCCAGTCACGAGAGAGTCGAGCGTGGACCTTGCGGACATTGGGGCGGGGAGGACCATCGCCCACGGGAACTGCAGCGGCTGGGGCGCTGGGCGAACGAGGGCGCCGCTCCCCTCCCCCTATCCACTGTCTTTCTCGCAGAGAGAGACGGAAACCACCTCAGGAGAGGAAGAGGAGCAGCCCCCCCAGCGGAGGTAGCAAAACCCTGAACAACACGCGAAGGGCTCCCCCTAGCGACAGAGGAGGCAGCTTACCTGGCGCTCACGGCCTGCCCCTTTCCAGACTAAAGCTGAAAGAAGGAATCTTAAGGATTCATCCAGATGGGAAGGGCTCAGCGAAAGAACTCTGGAAGTATAAAGAATCAAGCTGAAACTTCACCCTCAAAGAGGATTACTAGTTCACCACCAATTAACACAAACCAGATTCCAAATAGCAACATGTCACAGGAAGAATTTCAAACATGGATCATAAACACGCTGAACAGCATGCAAGTAAAAATGGATAATCAACATAAAGAAACCACAAAAAAGATCCAGGACTTGGAAGAAAAATTCACCAAAGAAATTGAAATACTGAAGAAAAATCAAACTGAACTCCTGGAAATGAAGAATTTATTCAAGGAGCTACAAAACACAGTGGAAAGTCTCAAGAGCAGGGTAGATCAAACAGAAGAAAGAATCTCAGAGATCGAAGACAACACTTTCCAATTAAATAAGTCAGTTACAGAGCTGAAACAAACAAACATGAGAATTAACCACAGTCTACAAGAAATGTGGGATTATGTGAAGAAGCCTAACGTCAGAGTTATCGGCATTCCTGAGGGTGAAGAAGACAATAAGCAAGGGTTGAATAAACTATTTGAAGATATAATTGAGGAAAATTTCCCAGACCTAGCCAAATCTCTAGATATACAGGTTCAAGAAGCTCAAAGAACCCCTGGGAGATTCATACCAAATAGGAAGACACCACGTCATGTAGTCATTAGACTGACCAAAATATCCACTAAAGAGGCCCTTCTTCGAGCTGTAAGGAGAAAGAATCAAGTAACATACAAAGGAAAGTCCATCCGAATCACGCCAGATTTCTCAACTGAAACCTTACAAGCAAGAAGAGATTGGGGCCCCATTCTCACTCTTCTGAAACAGAATAATGCCCAGCCTAGAATCCTGTATCCAGCTAAGCTCAGTTTTATATATGAAGGTGAAATTAAGACATTCTCAGATAAACAAAAACTTAGGGAATTCACCAAGACAAGACCAGCTCTCCAAGAAGTACTCAAAACAGAGTTACACATGGTCCAGCACAAGAAGGACCCTCGAATGTAACACTAATCAAGAGATAAATATAAAAACCCAGTTATCATAATGGCTCAAGAGAGAAAACAGATCAATGAAATTCAACCCAACTTGAGGAAAAGCAATCTGTCTCACCTATCAGTTCTCTCATTAAATGTGAATGGATTGAATTCCCCACTCAAGAGACATAGACTGGCCCAATGGATAAAAAAAATATAAGCCAAGTATCTGCTGTCTTCAGGAAACTCATCTAACCTGCAAGGATGCATTTAGGCTGAAGATAAAAGGATGGAAATCAATATTCCAAGCAAATGGAACCCAAAAGAAAGCTGGCGTGGCGGTTCTAATCTCCGATAACGTAGTTTTCAAATCAACAAAAGTAAAGAAAGACAAAGATGGTTACTATATACTGGTGAAGGGTACAATTCAACAAGAAGACATAACTATACTTAATATATATGCACCCAATCTAGGTGCACCCAGATTCATAAAGCAAACCCTACTTGATCTCAACCAAATGATAGATAACAACACGTTAGTAGCCGGAGATTTTAACACGCCACTGACAGTTCAGGACAGATCTTCCAAACAAAAAATAAACAAAGAAATAGTGGACTTAAATACAACGCTCGATCAAATGGGCCTGACTGATATCTACAGGACATTCTACCCAAAAACCACTGAATATACTTTCTTCTCATCAGCTCATGGGACATTCTCCAAGATTGACCATATCTTAGGTCATAAAGCATGCCTTAAAAAATTTAAAAATATAGAAATTATACCATGCATCTTCTCAGATCACAGTGGAATAAAAGTAACAATGAACCCTAACAGAAATCCTCACTTCTACTCAAAGTCATGGAAGCTAAATAACCTTATCCTGAACAATCATTTTATAAATGAAGAAATCAAGTCGGAAATCAAAAGATTTTTTGAATTAAATGACAAAGGAGATACAACCTATCAAAATCTGTGGGACACAGCTAAAGCAGTCCTGAGAGGAAAATTTATTTCCATAAATGCTTATACCAAAAAGACAGAAAACTTACAATTAGACAATCTAATGAATAGACTCAAAGTGCTGGAGAAGGAAGAACAGACCGATCCCAAACCCAGCAGAAGGAGAGAAATTATTAAGATTAAATCAGAACTAAATGAAAAGGACAACAATCAAACCATAAGGGAGATTAATAAAACCAAAAGTTGGTTCTTTGAAAAAATAAACAAAATTGACACACCTCTGGCTAGACTAACCAAGAACAGAAAAGAAAAATCTCTTATAACCTCCATCAGGAACACAAAAGGAGTAATCACAACTGATGCCACAGAGATACAGGATACCATATATGAATTCTACAAAAATCTTTATGCACACAAATTAGAAAACCTGGAGGAAATGGACAAATTCCTAGAAACACACAGCCTTCCCAGGCTCAACCAGGAAGAAGTAGAATTCCTAAATAGACCGATATCTAGATCTGAAATCGAAACAGCAATAAAAAACCTTCCCAAAAAGAAAAGCCCTGGACCAGATGGGTTCACACCTGAATTCTACCATACCTACAAAGAAGAACTGGTGCCCATCCTACATAAACTATTCTCCAATATAGAGAAGGATGGGATTCTCCCCAACACTTTTTACCAAGCCAACATAACCCTAATACCAAAACCAGGAAAGGATGCAACTAAAACAGAGAACTATAGACCAATTTCTCTTATGAATATAGATGCAAAAATTCTCAATAAAATTCTAGCAAATCGAATCCAAGTGCTTATCAAAAAAATAATCCATCACGACCAAGTGGGCTTCATCCCAGAGATGCAGGGATGGTTTAACATACGCAAATCTATAAATGTAATTCATCACATAAATAGAAGCAAAAATAAAGATCATATGATACTCTCAATAGATGCAGAAAAAGCATTCGACAAAATTCAACACCCTTTTATGATAAGAACACTCAAAAAAATAGGCATAGACGGGGCCTATCTAAAAATGATACAAGCCATATATGACAAACCCACAGCCAACATCATACTGAATGGGGAAAAACTGAAAGCATTCCCACTTCGAACTGGAACCAGACAAGGCTGCCCACTGTCCCCATTACTTTTCAACATAGTATTGGAAGTCCTTGCAAGAGCTATCAGGCAAGAGAGCAGAATCAAGGGAGTCCAAATAGGGACAGAAGAGATCAAACTCTCACTCTTTGCTGATGATATGATGTTGTATCTAGAAAACCCCAAGATTTCAACCAAGAGACTCCTGGAATTGATTAATGAATTCAGCAAAGTCTCAGGATACAAAATCAATACACACAAATCAGAGGCATTCATATACGCCAATAACAGTCAAACGGAGAACCAAATTAAGGACTCAATACCCTTCAAAATAGCAACAAAGAAAATAAAATATCTAGGAATATATCTAACTAAGGAAGTAAAGGACCTCTATAGGGAGAACTATGAAACTCTGAGGAAGGAAATCGCAGAACATGTAAATAGGTGGAAAACCATACCATGCTCATGGATCGGTAGAATCAACATTGTTAAAATGTCTATACTGCCCAAAGTTATCTACAGATTCAATGCAATCCCTATTAAATTACCAACATCTTTTTTCACAGACATAGAAAAAATAATTTTACGCTTTGTATGGAATCAGAGAAGACCCCGTTTAGCAAAAGCAATATTAAACAACAAAAACAAAATGGGAGGTATTAATTTGCCAGACTTCAAACTTTACTACAAGGCTGTGGTTCTAAAAACAGCCTGGTACTGGCACAAGTGCCGAGACACAGACCAGTGGAACAGAACAGAAAATCCAAATATAAAACCATCCTCATATAGCCATCTAATCTTTGACAAAGCAGAAAAAAACATACTCTGGGGAAAAGATTCCTTATTTAATAAATGGTGCTGGGAAAACTGGATATCCACATGTAGAAGACTAAAACAGGACACACAGCTCTCACCCCTCACAAAAATCAAATCACGGTGGTTAACAGACTTAAACCTTAGGTCAGAAACTATTAGAATTCTAGAAGAAAACGTAGGTAAGACTCTTACAGACATTGGCCTAGGCAAAGAATTTATGAGGAAGACCCCTAAGGCAATCACAGCAGCAACAAAAATAAATAAATGGGACCTGATCAAATTAAAAAGCTTCTGTACAGCCAAAGAAACAGTCACAAGAGTAAATAGACAACCTACAGAATGGGAAAAAATTTTCGCATACTACACATCAGATAAAGGACTGATAACAAGAATCTATTTAGAACTCAGGAAAATCAGTAAGAAAAAATCGAACAACCCTATCAAAAAGTGGGCAAAGGACATGAATAGAAATTTTTCAAAAGAAGATATAAAAATGGCTAACAAACATATGAAAAAGTGTTCAACATCTCTAATCATCAGGGAAATGCAAATCAAAACCACAATGAGATATCACTTAACTCCAGTGAGAACGGCCTTTATCAAAAAGTCCCAAAACTATACATGTTGGCGTGGGTGTGGAGAGACAGGTACTCTCATACACTGCTGGTGGGACTGTAAACTAGTGCAGCCCCTGTGGAAAGCAATGTGGAGATACCTTAAACAGATTCAAGTAGACCTACCATTCGATCCAGCAATCCCATTACTGGGCATCTACCCAGAAGAACAAAAGTCATTCTATAAAAAAGACACCTGCACCCGAATGTTTATAGCAGCACAATTCACAATCGCAAAGATATGGAAACAACCCAAATGCCCATCGATTCATGAATGGATTAGCAAAATGTGGTATATGTATACCATGGAATATTACTCAGCTATTAGAAATGATGGCGATATGGCATCTCTTTGGTTCTCCTGGAGTGAGCTGGAACCCATTCTATTAAGTGAAGTATCCCAAGAATGGAAAAACAAGCACCACATGTACTCACCAGCAAACTGGTTTCCCTGAGAGCACATTTGGGATTCACACCAATTGGGTATTGGACAGAGGTCGGGGCTGGGTGGAAGGGATGGGTGTATACCTACTTGATGAGTGCGATGCGCACTGCCTGGGGAATGGACACGTTTGAAGTTCTCTCTGGGGGGGATGGGGTGGGGGGAGGGGAGGAGTGCACACCTACATGATGAGAGTGATGTGCACTGTCTAGGAAATGGACACAACTAAAGCTCAGACTCGGGGGGATGGGGAGGCATGGGCAATGTATATAGCCTGATCTTTTGTACCCCCTTGATGAGCTGAAAAACAAACAAAAAATAAAAAATAAAAAAAATAAAAAAAAAAAAGAATGTTGGACTAGAGTAGTTAAAGTTTTGCTATTAGTGTGTGAAGAGACATATTGTTAAATGAAAAGGACAGAGAATCTACTAGAGACACAATATATGACAATTTATTGTGTAGTAAATGTAATTTTATACAATTGGAATAGCAAAACTATGTTTTGAAGAATATAAGCAGCCAACTAGGAAAAAAATAAATTGGATTCCTACATAATTTTTACAATGAATTAAGTTCTAGATGTCTTACAAATGTAAATACAAGTACACAAATATACATTCAACAATAAAAGGATGATATTTCAATAAAAAAAAAAAAAAAATAAAGACCATCTGCTGGTAGAATTCCCTCTTGTGGGAGAGTGCAGCTTTTTGTTCTAGTCATGCCTTCAGCTGATTAGATGAGACCCACCCACATTATAGGAAAGAATCTGCTTTACTCAGAGTTCACAGACGTAAATGTAAACCTCACACAAAATTACCCTTGCAGAAACATCTAGAATAATGTTTGACTACCTATCTGGAAACTGTGGCCCTATCAAGTTGACACATAGAATTAACCATCATATCTGGGATGGCTTTTAGACACCAGAAGCTAAAAGAAACAAAGAACAGATTCATTCCTATAGTCCCTGAAAAGAGTGTGGTCATCTAGATTTTGTATTTCTCGCCTACAGAACTGTAAGAGAATACAGTTCTCCTGTTTTAAACTACCAAATTTATGGTAATTTATTAAGGCAACCTCAGGAAAAAAGTGAAAAAATGTTTTGTCCTTTCTGCTGGTTGAATGTTTTCTTTATCCCATGTTCTATGTTTTATTTTCTATGTTTTTATTTATTTTTCTAAGCAAGGTATATTTAAAAGAATAAATCAACAATACGATTGTTTAAATATATGATGTGAAATACCCTGGAGTACTTAGTATTTTAGTTCCCCTAAACTTCTGCCCCATTATATTAATCACTGCCATATTAATAAGGATTTTTCATAGTAAATAGGAGCCAAAGCCAAATATAAATATACTTCCCCAAGAAAATGTTCCTAATTATCAAAAACTTAGTAAAGCAAAGCATCTGAGTAAGTTTATTAAATTGACTGAGTCTGTAACACCAGGAAGAACAATTATGACTACTTTAAATTAAGATAACAAGGGTGGGCTCCTCAGTCAGACTAACCTGGGCCTAAGTCTCATCTCTCCTGTTTTCCTGCTTTGAGCAAGGATTTTCCCTTTTGTGAGGCACAGTTTTTTTCATTACGTACTTTAAAGTTATTGTGAGGCTTAAACACAGAACATAGCACAATACCTGGCATGTAGGAAGCCCACAATTCTAGTTATTTTCATTGTTATCACAGCTGTTACAGTTGTGTATCTTGTCCATTGCCAAACTTAGAGACAATCACACAGTGAAATTAAGAGATTAACAAGCTATCAATGAAAAAATAAATATAACAATTTATATTTATTTATATATACTTATATATATAAAATACATATTTCTATATAGAACAAAATAAAACAATTATCAGAGATAAACTGGAAGGCAGTTGTCTTTCCAGCATTGTAATCATCATTATTGTTATGAAAAATATTTACTAACTATCTGCTTCAGACTCTTGTATAGAATAAATGAAAGAAGATTAATTCTAGATCTCTAGTCTGTTACCATCTAGAATTGCAGAATTGAGATTGGATTTGTAACACATGCACATCTTTTGGAAGTAGACCTTCTGTATATTCAAGTTAATACAGAAACTCAATATATGGCATGTTTTTATTAAATAAACTGACTCTTTTATCTACAATTTATCTAAACCTCAGTAAGACAAATTTGTAATAATTTGATTGAAAATGGTAAACCAGGGCCAGTGTATCAATCGAAGTTCATCCAAACTAAAAACTGTAGGTGGGAAGTTATATACCACACATGTACACACACACACACACACACACACACGTGAGCATGATATTTATATGCTTGTTTATCATTTAGAACAGTGCCTGGAACATAGTAAGTGCTATCTGTAAATTTATCACGTATATAAACAAATACTTTAAAAATATATCACTTAGAATAAATAAAAATAAAATGCAACTATGAAAGGATTCCACAAAAGATACAAAATAGCCATTTAAAAAGTTTTAAAAATCTGTAGTAATAAAGAATAATGAAATGATTGAGACATACAGCATCTTTATGGATTTGAAAATATAATTTGACAATGATATTACTTCCTACCAAAGTAATCTATAATCCAATTCTAGTCACTATCTCCATGGGAATTCATGTAGAATCTGTAAAGCTAATTCTAAAATTCAGACTGATCAGAAAAATATCAAGAAATCCTAGAAAAAACCATCTGGGAGGACTTACTGCCAAATAACAAGCATATTATAAAACCATAGCAATTAGAGAAATCTTAACCCTCATGCATTACTAGTGTGAATGTAAAATAATACAGCCACTTTGTTAAAAAGTTTTGTAGTTCTTAAAAATTTAAATATAGAATCACCATATGACTTGGGAATTCTACTCCTAGGCATATATGTAAGAGAAATGTAAACATACACCCACACAAAAACTTGTACATGAATGCTCATAGCAGCGTTATTTATAATAGCCAAAAGGTGGAAACAACCCAGATATCCATCAACTGGGGAAGTGATAATAAAAGTGATCTATACATACAAAGGGACATTATGCAGCAGTGAAATGAATAAAGTACCACCACATGCTACAAAATGGATCAAACTTGAATACACTATCTTAAGTGAAAGAAGCCTATCACAAAATACTGCATATTATATGATTCTATGAAATGCAGAGAGGAGGGAAATCTATAAAGAAAGTAGATTAGTGGTTTCACAGGCCAGAAGAGAGGGATGATAGGTATAGAAAGAGTTGAAGAGTGAGCATTAATGGGTGTATGATTCTTTTAAGAAAGGCAAAAATGTTCTAAGAGCAGATTGTGGGGATGGTTGCATAATCTTGTGAATAAGCTAAAAATCACTAAATTGTATACTTCAAATGCATGACTTGTATGGTACGAGAATTATATCTCAATGAGTAATTAATAGTATCTGTGCATAGGTAAGCTAAAAAAAATGGAATAGAAAGCCTTGAAACAAAAGCACTCATATAATTAAACTTGATTTATTATAGCATTAGGTTTTCAAATCAGTGGATAGAGAATAACAAGTGAATGGTTTGAGAGAAATTTGCTGTTCATATGGGAAAAATATGAAATTGGATTCTTACACTCTATACAATAATTCATTCTAGGGAGATTAAATAAGTAAATACACACAAAACTGAAACATTTGAAGAAAATACAATGCATCTTATTTCTTTGGAATATTTAAGAAAGAAATCACTAAACATAAAAAACATAAAGCTGAAAAATTTTGCTATATTAACATTAAGAACTTCTATGTTAAAAATACCACAGTAAAGGCACAAGATAAGGCACAGACTAGAAGATAGTATTTACAACATTTTTAATTAGCCAGAGGATTAGCATTTAAAGAAATGTTATAAGTATCTAAATTATTATCAAGAATATTAGTATGTAAATAAAACAAATTAAAGAATAATGAATAAGCAAAAGACTAATACCCTTATAAAAGAAGTTGTCAAAAGATACAAACAGCAGGCAATTCATTGAATTAGAAGCAGGGATGGATAACAAAAGGATAAAAATGTCTAAACCTCATTAGTAATTTTGAAACTACTAAAACTGTAAGGAGTGTATCCATCAGACTGGTAAATATTATGAGGCCAGGCTTTACTAAATATTCATGCTGATACAGAAAAATGTGTATACTCATATACTGTGGTTGGTATACAAAAATGTTACAAACACTTCAGAAAAGGATTTGGAATAATCCAGCACATTTGAAGATTCCCATAACTATGCCCCAGGAACTCCACTTCTAGATATATTCCTTAGAGAAGTTCTTATACATGTATGCCAGAAGATATTTACAAATATATGCATGCCACTATTATTTGTAATAGTGAAAAACTAGAGAAAATCAATGGACTCACAGTACAGTACTATGATATGGTAGCATGGTTGAATAGTTCAGTAATAATATCAAAATATAAGACAGAGCCATAGAATAACACATCAAGTGTAATTCTGTTCCATAAAGGGCAAAAGCATACAAATCTAAACAAAATTAACGTTTAGGAATATAGAAAGAATATTCATTGTAAGGAAAGATACAGAACTGAAATCAGGCATATTTGACACATTGGAGTTGCTGGTAAAGCTATGCTGTATGTGGATATTTGCTTTATTATTTTATTTATTGTTTTAAAAGAGCAATAGTTTATATAATCTGTTGCTTGTATAATTATTATAAGTTAAAAAAATTATTAGTATAGATATATTGATCTCTCAGTGGAGAATAAGGAAGTAAGACTTTTTTTTTAATTCATTTTAGGAACACAAAAATTTCATTTGGCCTATTTATTTCATTCATCTTTGTAACTGTAAGACTAGCTAATCAAATATTAAATGTCATATGAGATTTTATTTCAATATAATATAGGAAATGTATTAAAATTGCTTGATGTTTATAATTATGGAGTAATTTTGAATGCAAATTTTTAAATGTTAGCTTACAAGCCTGGAGAAAATACTTTCATTCCTTAAAATAGATTACTGAATTACCTTTTATCTGTCCATCTACACCATAGTTCTGTTTTCTTTCTTAATAACACTTATCAGGATGGAAAGGCAAAAACCTTTCTTTTATTGCCTTCCTGAAGCTTCAGAATGGACAAATAGCCTCAGGGCTGAGTGTCCTGAAGACCTCAACTTCTTTCTTAATTTGTAAATTTCTATAGATGACATTTGCCATGTTTTCAGGTTAAATATTTTAGTAAAAAAAATCCCATCAGAGGAAAGTAAATTTAACATAAATTAACTCTAGTCCATCTTTTTAATAGTCACTATTATTCTCAATGGAATGTTTCCATAAAATTTGCTTTACTAGAAGGTATGATAAGAAAGTAAATTTTAGTTCTGACAGCCTTAGAATATGAAGGCAGTTCAACATTTCATTCATTAATTTTAATTACACCATTTGTAAGTAGTTTATGGTAGACTGGCACAGAGCCAGGCTCCTATGCTCTGGCAATGCACTTGGGTGATGATAAGTTTCTCTCTTCCATGTGGCACATGCGAAAAGGAGGCTACCCTACTCATATGACCTATTTTGCTTGAACAATCTCACGTTTATTATTGGGCTTTACCAGTTCTTCAGGCATTTCCTACTTTACTGAATGTCAAAATCGAATCCTTATGTGGGGTTCATCTTAACAGAAGTGCCAATGAAGTTTGAGTTCAAGAAGGTGTATAGAGAGAAATTTTGATAGTCTACTATAAGGACGCATTTTCTTGGTCCTGTTGAGTCCACATGCTCTGGGCAAGTTACACACATTTGGCTCAGAATAAACCTCTTTAAACTGTTCACCAAGAAAAGAAAAAAAGAAAGAAGGGAGATAGGAAAAACATGAAAAAAGAATATAAGACAGAGAGAGGAAGAGAGAAAGAGACTGAGAGAGAATAGTTTTATTTTGCTCTCTTATAAAGAGCTCACTCTTTCTTTTCCATAATTTCTTAAAGCTGAAGTCATTCATTCGTTCACACATTCACTGATCTGATAAATATGCTTTGAGAAACTATTATGTGTCAGGGAACTCTGGTAGGTACTACTGCAAAATTCCTAAAGAATTTTCCAAGAAATTTCTCTAGGATGTTACTTGACACAAGAGGTTTAAAGACTATATAACTTTAGCAAATAGATTGAAGATTAAACAAGTTTATTTACTACAGAACTTGCACAAGAGGTTGGGAGGACATGTAACCTAAACAAAGAGGGTGAAGAAAGTGAAACAAGTTGGCTTACTGTGGAATTTCCCATGACCTTTAATTTATAAATATGCATTGTAAATCTCCCAAAGAAGCATATTCTATGAAGATTTTTAAATAAATATTTGGTTGATAATCATTTCTAGGTCTTTTATTGAAGAAAATATTTTGGAACAAATATATAAAGGAAATATAATTTGAAATTACTGATCTAATAAAAGGTTCTGATTGAAGATTTGGGATTAATCCCAATTTTTTTGCTATTGGAATCCAAAACAGGGATTTGAAGTTATATAGATGTAGGGTCAAGTTTGGGCTGTTGTTATGGCTATGTTAAATAATCGAGGGTGTGTGTGTGCATGTGTGTGTGTATCAGTAATTTTGTATATATGTCTATAAAATCTGGGTAATAATATACCATAGTTATTTTGAGGGCAATATATAATATTAAAATAATTAAGCTAAGTGCTTGCCCTATAGTAGATATTTTATAAATGGCAGGTCTTAAAATGACAATGATGGTGATGATTGTGGTGACAATGATGAAAAAGAAGAAGAAACATTCTGACAATAAAACACAGTATCCCATTTTTAGCATCAGAGGCAACCAATCATACCGTTCTTTCATTTCCTGCTAATATTGGGTATTTAACTTCTAGTGTACTCTTCAACTGATAACTTGAATCATAGCCTCATGACCTCTTGAATCATGGCCAATCTCTTTCCTTGCCTCATTCCTTCCAAAGTCTTCCTTGGGTAGCACCTTTCTGCCCCTTTTATTTGTATGTCCAGCACCCACACAGACTTCTTAAGAATGGATAGATAACCTCAGAAGAATCAGAGGAAGGCCTAGCCTGGTGAATGTTCTGAATAACCACTTGTTGCCATGCCTTTTCCCCAAATGTGATTCTCTTAAGTGCTCAAAGGGGGAAAAAAAAACCTAGGAATTTGATGGAATAATGGTGATTGAACAATATATAACTATATTTATAATATGGTAGAGCTAGTAATACTTGTAGTTTATCTTGAAAACCCAATACTCTCCCATTTTCCTAGCATGGGAAGAAATGTGCCATCAAATAGGTACAGATTCATTTTAAGCAGAGAAGGAGGGGTATGAGTGAAAGAGGAGAAGCTGCTCTGTGCATTCACAATTCTGAATAATGTGAGTCATACTGGGGGAGGGGCTTGATTTTGTTCTTTTGTTTTTGTGTTAATGAGAGATTTTGTTTGTTTTAAAAATGTCATGTTTGTGTTAAATATTTAATATTTTCTCCTACCAAAGTTGTCATTTTGTTTTCTGTTTTTTCCTACCTTTATTGGGGTACAATTGAAAAATAAATAATTACATAAATTTAAGGTGTACAATATGATGATTTGATATATGTATATGTTGTGAAATGATTACAATAAACTTATTTAACATATCTATCACTTCACCTAATTACCCTTTTTATGAGTGATATTTAATGCTATCAATTTTAGTTTTTGTATTCAATGGTTCATCATGCCTACTCATTTATGCAGCAATTTATTGGATTATATTATATACCAGATAGTGAAAATTAGAAATAATTTGTTGTAATAATTTTGTATCTTTTAAAGTTAAACTATATGTTAACCTACAGAGTGTTACAACTTCTTTAGCAGCTTAAATTACTTTCATGATGTTAGTTGATGAACTGAATAATTTCTGTAACCACTCGCAGATCACAACAATTCAAGTGGACATTGAGTGTGATTGAAAAATCTCACATCAAATACCTATTTTCAATACTCTTTAGCAAGAAAATGCTTTAAAGACAATAGATGACAAACTCTAGGATTAAAACCCCAAATTTGGAAAACAACACTTAACTAAACATATTCATTATATTCCTTTGAGAGAGAGAGAGAGTAAGGCTGAAGATAAAGCAAAAAAGATCTTTTAAAATATCTTTATTCAAGCTGAATTTAAATTAGAAGATCGTGATGGGGGAAGAAATGTTCTTATAATTTGAGAAAGAACTACTGAAGTCATATTATCTCATTAATCACCTTTTATCAAAATCTCAAGCTATTTCCAAAAATAGTCGCTACCCAAGATATGAAAATGCCTATAATAGTCAAACTCTTAACTTTCTACTAAATTGCTTTAGAGTCGTCAGGAACCCAGCAGTTAAAAGGCTGTACAAGTGAATCTATTAAAAATAATAAATTAGGATCTATTTAATTATATGACTTGTTAGTAACTGCCATTGAAAAACAAAAAATTGAGCAGGATAATATCTGAATAAGCATTAGATTAAGAAAGGAGAGCTGTGCTAATGAAAAATTACCTCATTAGCAATGAGTAATAACATAATTTGAAAACATTTATACATGACCCAAGAAAAACAAATGTGGGAGTTTGGCTTTCTAAACTGGTAAGAGTTGGCAAAACTTTATTTAGACTGGACGAAAATGTGGTTCCTTTCCAGGCTTTGAAGCTGAGTCAACACAGACAGAATGAAGTGTAGATTTTTTTTGGACAATTATATGTAATTTGGATTATTACAGATCCTTTTCCAAAGTCCACTGTATAATTTGGGCTTAATTTCTTTTTTATTCCCTCTGTATAGTCCTTTTTTTATCTGGAACTACAGAAGGTGCTAATGGTACCAGAGGGACCTCAGAGGGTGGAGGGTATCCAAATGTCAATCACATTTGTTTGAAAACAAAAAATTCAAACAAACTGTATGTTGAAAAATAAAGAAATTGACACTTATGTGAACTAATTTTATTTCTAAAAAAAGTAATATCCATTTTAAGGTTGGTATGGTGAAGTTATTTGTTAACAAAACTAGGGACATATTGTTTGACAATTTGTTCCATCTGAAATATTTATGATAAGTTCTGAAATGTCAAAAATTTAAACCATTTTAGTTATGCAGTTAGAAAATCACCTTTCAAAAAAATTTTCTTATTTCAAATATAATATGCTATAATATGTAAGGAAAATGCTGTATTTAACTTGATACCACCAGATTGTAGGACCTGGCATATAGATTTTGTACCATTAATCTTTTGAATTGTTAAATACAATCTTACAGGAAATTGAGAATTTCCTGGAAAATCCAAATTGGACAGTTTGCATTTAGACTGTCAAGTTAGGCTTAAGGTAATACCTTCTTTGTTGCCAACGTGTTTTTTGAGAGGAGCTTTCCTTCTTAACTGTGTGAAGAATTGCTGCAATTAATCACTTCGCATAGCTCATGTCTAAATTCAGCAAAATAATGGACTAAGTCACAGCTAAATTGGAAGATATACAACATTAAAATGGTTTCTCACAGATTGGCATGTGCTATTTTGCTCGGTTTATATAGCTACAGCAATCCATATTATCTTGACTCTTGGCTCATAGAGGAGGAAAATCATGGAACTCAGTTCTCTCAGTGTATCAGGATTGCAGAAAAACCCACCCTCGTCATCTTCTCTCTGTTCCTCTTTTGACTTTTTAGACCTTGGACATGAGAATTGTGTGACTCTCTTTAGTATGAAAAATGATTTCTAAATAAGTCTTCAGTATTGATTTTAATTATCTTTGGTATTATTTGTTCTGAGTTAAGAAATGACACTATATTAAAATAAGCTTTATCGCTCAGCATTCTGTTCCTCTTTTGGTTTTTAGTGCCTTTAGAGTAATTCAAACTTAATGACCTTTATCTAGATAAAGGGAAGTCTATTATCAAACATGCTAGTTTGGATGGGGTTTAAAGGCACTTGATTTTCTGTCCATCCTACAATCATGTCCCCCGATAAAGCAAGATCTTTATTGTTAACATGTGCTTGGAGGTAAACTTTAAAATTTAACATTATTTCAATGATCCAGCTCAGAACAGATTCTATCTAATTCCAGTTTTGCCCCATTCTCTCATTTTTCCATTTTCTGCACCTCTATCTCCCATATTCTTACACATGATTTATGACTTAATATTAATTTTATACACTTGTTGCTTGGAATCACTTACTTCCAGGGCAGAAGGATTGTGTGACAAGGCTTCACCTCATTTCTGAGGAGCCCCTTCTTCCAATATCATATACACAGCTTTATGCATAGAGGGAGTCTGTAACAAATTCTCACAAAACATCATTCATATATATTTATTACTTCACATTGTTTTAAGAAAACATAGCTGTCAATGTAATGAACAAATAATCACTGTGTATAAGATGTCTATGTTTTAAACCACAAGCACACACAAAAAAAATTAGGGCTAGAAGCTACATCTCTCATATGCTAGACTTGTATTTAAATGAAAACAGTAAATGAAAGACATATAAAACAGTGAAAAACAATTAAGCTGTATGAATGTTTCCCTAGGAATTAAACTGGTATTTGGAAAATATGTATTTGAAGATATGTGGTTATAGAATTTATATACATATCCTAATGTTTTTCATTAAGTTTAATTATTCCTTTTTCTTCTTATTTGGTATCTATTTTACTTAGCATAAAATTTTTTGTGAATTTGAAAAGTGTAGTAGAGTTAACAAGCTATTGAAACAATCAGCTTCTAATGTAAGAATCTATATATGCAGGCCTACCAGTCTCAGTTCATGGGCATATTTTGATACTTAACAATGAATTGAGATAATACACTGGCTTACAAAATTAATGCTGACCTTTGTACAAAAGGATTCCTGTCACAACAAATCCTATCACTCATTCCTAGCAGTGTACAGTTGGAAGGGCCAATTAAGGTATGGCAGAATAATGAACATATTTGAAAAATATCAGTACTTGTGAAATCTGTGAAACATAGCTAATATAAGTATCACATTCACAGTAGATCCTGGTAAACTGAGAATTGACTCCCTCCAAGTGGACACATCTTAATCCCCAAAACCTGTGAATACATTGTCTTATATGGAAAAAGGGACTTTGAGTATGTGATTGAATTAAGGATCTTGAGATGGTGAGATTATCCTAGATGATTAGGGCAAGGTCTCTGCTAAGAGAGAGGCAGGGGGATCAGAATAGTACCAGGACGTGTAATGAAGGGGGAAAAGCAAAGGGAATAGAAAATGTCGAAAAGGGGCCCCTATACTAAGAAACATGAGTGGTCTCTATCAGCTGGAAAAGATAAGGAATGGATTTTCCCCTAGAATCTTCAGAAGGAATTAGTGCTGACAATGCCCTTGACACTAATTTTGGGCTTCTGGCCTCCAGAATTATAAGAGGATAAATTTAAGTCCTCTGAAGTAACTATATTTTTGTTACGGCAGCAATAGGAAACTAATACATAGACAAACTTTTTGTGGGTCGGGGGAGGGAGGAGGAGAATCTAAAACCTCAGATACCTGTAATCATCTGTTTCTCTTTTTCAGAGAAAATGTGGGGGAAAATGGTAAAAATTACCTATTTCCACAAAATATAGCATTCATATTACACTACAAAATAATGCTTTCAATGTCATTTGACATTTTCCCAACATCTCCTCTCTATTTCTATTCAATTCTGAAAGATCGATATAATTAATCTATTTGTAGTCTAAAAACTCTAAAAATTGTGTCATATTTATATCTCCTGTTGAAATAACAGATCATCATAAAACCAGTGGTATTTAATATTTAGTTACAAAGATGAAAATTTATAAAATAAACTATTATTGAACTTTCATTAAATTTGGGAAGAAAGACAGGAAACAGAATTTCATTGTTGCCTTGGAATTAGGAAATGTGAATTCTACCTGTTTTAGTTTAAGTTGCTATGACAAAACACAATATACTGCATGACTTATAAACAACAGAAATTTGTTTCTTACAGTTCTAGGGGCTGAGAAGTCCAAGATCAAGGCACCAGCATATTGGGTGTCTAATGAGGGACCATTTCCTGATTCATAATCATCTTCTCATTATAATCTCACATGGAAAAAGGGGTCAAAGATCTCCCTGACGCCTCTCTCATAAGGATACTAATCTCATTCATGAGGGCTTTGTCCTCATGACCCAATCACTTCCTAAAAGCCCCACTTCCTAATATCATCACTTTGGTGATTAGGTTTCAACACATGAATTTTAGGGGGGACACAAACATTCAAAACAAATTTGTGACCAAATTCATGACCTTCTCACATGAAAAATACATTTATTTCATCCAAAAAGCCTCAAAAGTCTTAACTTGTTCTAGCATCAACTCAAAAGTTTAAAGGTCAAAATCTAATCTAAATATCATCTATGCCAGATATGGGTGGGACTCAGAGAACAATTTATTCTGAGACAAACTTCTCTCCATTTATGAATGTGTAAAATTAAACATATTATGCCCTTCTAAAATACAATGATGCTACAGGCATAGGATAAGACATTCTTATTCCAAAAGATAGAAATCTGAAAGAGGAAAGGAGTGAAAGGTCCCTAGCTAGTCTTCAACCTGAATGCTCAAGAATAATTTTCTTTGACTTGATCCTCTGCCATGCAGATCTACTGGGGCCTGTTTTCAGGGCTTTGCTGGACACAGCCCACACTGCAGCTTTCGGGAGTTGGATTTGTGTGCCTAAATATCTCCTTGCATGGAATTGCATTCCAGTGGCTTCACCAGTCTAGGGTCATGGGCTATCTCTTGCAATCTGGGTCTTTGATAGGAGAGGCAGCATTGATGATTTCATTTTCTTCCATTGTCTTAGAAAATGGGTCCTGGCTTCTGTTTACATGCTAGACTGATCTCCCCATTGTCTTGATGAATAGCTCCTAGCTTCAGTTGAGATGACCAATTTATACTATTCTCTTTATCTATCAAATTGAAGCTTGGCCAATCTCCTGTTCTCTTTCAAAAGGCTTTCTCATTTTTTGAAATATGGATAGGCTGAGAATTTTCCAAATTTTTAAGTTCTGCTTCCCTTTTGATTAACAATTCTGTTTTTAAATCATTTCTTTCTTCTCTCATTAGACTATAAACAGTCAAGAGGAACCAGGCTGTTCATAAACATTATGCTTAGAAATTTTCTCAGCCAAAAATCCAATTTCACTACTCACAAGTCCCACCCTTCCACAATACACTAGGACACAAACACAATTCAGCCAGTTTCTTTGCCACTTTTATAGCAAGCCTTTTCTCTAGATCCCAATAGCATGTTTCTCATTTCTGTCTGAGACCTCATCAGGATGGCCTTTACCATCCATATTTCTACCAACATTCTGCTCAGGATTATCTAGGTATTCTCTGAGACAACTGAGGCTTTGTCTACTGCCCTCCCTCTCTCCTTCTGAGCCTTTACCAGAATCACTCTTAACAGTGTGTTCATGGTAATGTAGGCTTTTTCTAACATGTGTCTCAAAACTCTTCCAAGCCTCTATGCATTACCCAGTTCTAAAGCCACTTCCTTATTTTTGTGTTATATCAGCTCCCTATGACTCGATATCAATTTTCTGTCTTAGTCAATTTGGGCTGCTATAACAAAATACTATAGACTGGGTAATTTTAAAACAGTAGATATTTATTTCTTACAGTTCTGGAGGCTGGACATCTGAGATCAGTGTGTCAACATACTTGGGTTTTGGTGAGCACTCTCTTCTGAGTTGCAGATGGCCAACTTCTTACTGAGGACACTGTGTCCTCATATGGCAGAAGGGGAGAGGGATCTCTCTGGAGCCTCTTTTATAAAGGTCCTAACCATATTCATGAGGGCTCCACCCTCATGATCCAGCCACCTCCCAAAGGCCCCCACTTCCTAAAATCATCACTTTGGGGGTAGAATTTTAACATATGAATTTGGGGGGAAACATTTAGTCAGACCATAGCATTGCTGAAATTGTTTGGCAAGTAAATCAATAAATTATGTCATTTTCAAGTTTCCTCAATTTTTTAAATAAAATGATGAAGTAGATTGTTCTTAAAGCATCTTTCCTCTCTAAAGTATATTAGTACATGAGGTGGCAATGAGTATTTTTTTGTTTTTAATTCCAGAAATATTTTAAATTGGATATCAAGAGACAGAGTATGTAGGGCCTCTGAGAATCCCAGAAGTATACACACAAAAGAACTGAATCCCAGGATGGTACTGCAGAATAGCTTGTACAGTTGCTATGTCTCAATTTTCACAACATATCTGCTGTGCAAAACAAATATTTTCCTGCTATCACAAAATTATGAGCATTTCAATAGTAAAAAATGGTAAGAAAGCATAGAATTATGTTTATTATTATAAAATTAAACATTAATAAAGCAAGTATAGATCAAGCCTAGCTCACCATTATAACATCTTCAAACATTTTTGTAAAAGCAAAATGAATTATTATTAAAAATATAACTTATTTAAGTAGACTTACCTTGTTCTTCCTACTTAGTTACTTTAGTCCCTTTAAGCTAACATTCTAAGATTTCCCTTTCTAGATAAAGTAAATTTTTTAGCTATTTTGTAGTAGCCTTTCAAAACTTCAAATGTTTCCAATATATTTTTCAAAAGTTAAAAGAGCAAAAGCTGAATTTTTTAAAAAGACATATTTTGATTCAAAATATCAAAATAAAAAAAATAGTGAATTAGAAACCCACAGATTATGTCTTTTTTACTGCAGGCAATGGGAATATTTTAACTAAATTTTAGATTGTCTTTGTGAGTAGGTGGAAGGACAAGACAGCTTGGCAATCATAATTGTCCTCTCTCTTACTCCAGTTAAAATTTGACTTTTTCCATGGTATTGCATAATGAAATTGAAGGCAGTTAAGAATCTTATATTGACATGGTATGTATCTACATTTTGTAATACTGCAAGTGTTTAAGAATAAAGCTTTCAGGTTAGACAGCCTACATGTGACTCTCAATATGCTTTCTTGTTCACTATAACCATAAACAAATTTCCTGAGCCTCTCTAGGGATTAATAAAGCTAACCTTCTAGATAGATTGTTGTGAGGCTAAAGTATGGTAATTCTGTGATGAAGCACTTTTCATCATACTCAATCTTATCAAACCCTCCAATGGCAGTTATTGTCAGTTTATTAACATTGTTACCTGCCAACTTTTACTAACTCACATTAATTGCTTAGTTATGAGGCTACAGTAAGGAAAGATATAACTAAAACAAAAACAAAAGCATTCAGGTTCAAAATCAAAGACAAAAAACCTAACAATAAAGTATTTATAAGTAATCATTTTATTTTGGATTTTACATGTAAAAATTATGAACAAGTTTTTAAATCCAAACATCTAAACATTTACCATTTGGGAATAAAATTATAAACAATGTTAGTAAATTTCATATATTATTGACAAAGAATTTATATCTTTAGATTATTAAATGTCAAAATAAGAATTTCAGTTAATTTATCCACAAGATGTTTAATGTCATAACTGACTTTCTCTGATGTTTCTTTCAATAAAGATAAATCCCCATCTAGTCTCCACCTGTGGATGAGGAACTTCCTGTTGCTCAGTTAGTTTAACAACTCAGCCAAATGCAGCAGGGCATCAAGTCAATTTCTCTGTTTCTATACTCTGATTCTAGGAACTGACTTTTTCAATTAATTTTTATGAATAGAATTTCCTCTATGAACTGAGGCTTTAATAATGAGGCATTCTTTGACTTAGTTCCCTGGTCAGATACATCTTATTTTACTAGTCCTTTTGAGTGCTGGAATAATGTTCTGCAATCTTAGTACAAATGCCAACCAGTCCTTGAATGTGTCCCCATGAACTTCCTTGATTATTTGCCTTTGCCAAATTTTGAAAACTGGCAGAAATTCCCCTCATAATCTTCCTTTTACCTTCCTATCCAAATTCTTTTCTCTTCCAACAGAAAAGCATGTTTCTGTAACAGGCCATGCTCTGGAACACCTTTGTCATCTGAAGTTCCTGTTCTCTAAGGCCTTTTAATTGCCAACATTAGCACATACCTACTTTTAGCTCTGTGCTTTAGTCAGATACAGTGGAGACAAATAAACACTCCATTCCAGCCTTGAAAGAAGGAACAAAGCTCTGTCAAAGTGGTGAAAGGAAAAAAAAAATCCCAGTGTGTTCTGAATGAACAATAGTTACACTGGGTCAATCCGAAACTTTGCCCATGAGGTAACTCTGTGTACTCTAGGAGGCACAACAGGGGAAGACATTTGAGGTCTTTGATACTTGAAATGATTTAGAAAGACAAAGCTGCTTCAAAGGGCATGGCGCAGATGCAGTCAGGAGATGGGGTAGTATATCTGCAGTATTGTATAGGACTATCCTGGCTTTGTGTAAAATCCCTACTAGTCATCTGCCATGTGATTTCACACAACTGCTCCAAGTGACAGATTACTCAGGGTAGAAACGTACCTCGTTGGGGATGAGGTTTAAAAATGAAGTAATTTATGTAAAGGAACTACAACAACATAGTTACACAAAACATTAGTGATGATGATAATGATGATGATGATAATTACTACTGTGTTTTAATTTACCCTTTAAATGATTAGGAGAGACACAAGATGAAAATATTTTATTATTTACAGGTCCTAGATATACAACATGCCTAGACGCCATACACGTGGAGGTTAAGAAGTATGTGGGGAAAGTTGGGGAGAAAGAGAGAGGGAGAGAGAGAGACTGACCCATGGGCCAATGCTTTTATGGGAGACAAGGGTGTTATCCAAATAGATTTCTCGTCGGAAGTTTCAATTAGTGAATTTAAAGCAAGCAGGCATGAGTTCCAGGAAGTCACACTGTGACTGAAAGGTAGTCACTGTGGCATATCTGCACAAGCCGTGCAAGTGTGGCCGTCAGCAGGCTAGTCAAGTAGGGTGCATTCAACCCTTCATAGGAAAGTGGTCACCAGGAGGCAGCTGTCTAAGGCAGATAGCTAGATGGACCACATTGAGGAACTGGGAGGGGGTAGAACTAGAAACTGTGTCAAGCCATGCTGCTGATATGAGAAAGGTAAACATACACAAAATGGATGCCAAGGCAACATAAAATTATAAGGATTCACTATATCATTGTATTAGTTTCAGCCTTAAAATCCCTTACTCACCCAGACAGTCTCCCTCCTTCCACATCTCGTTCCACATTTATCCCTCAGGATATAGACTGTCAGTTTATTAATTTTCACTTTCTTAAGATTGTTTTGAACTTCAGTGTAGTCAAATTCCTTCTACCCACAAATATTGCGGTATCTGAAAGGGGTACTATTTTCCCAGGACCCTTTCCCTCCAGTAACATGCTTCCCACTTCTCAGTTTCCTTTAGCAATTTCTCTAAACAGAACAAATTACCAGTTGCCACAGAAGCCTCAAGTTTCAAACATTTTTCCTGGCAAATGAAGGTTGCTGCTTGGAACAAAGAAAGTCAGTCCAGATGGAATAAATGCCAAAAGTGAATACGCACTGGATGTAAAAATGTTAAAGCAGTGCTGCTAAAGTTATAATAATGATCCACAGAAGAAATATGTATAAACATGCACTATTTTATTTGACATTTATTTCTTTGTGAAGTGATTTGATATTTCAAAGCCTAAAAATATTGTATAATTTATTTAATATTTATATAGCAATTTATATTTGTTAAAACCTTCTGGGACCTTTATTACCTTGTGATTCATACTTGACCAATATGCAACCTACTTCCTACATATTAAGGGAGAAGTTTTGAAATTGATCACTTTTCAGCCTCAATATGCTGTCATGTGATAAATTACAGTAAGATTAAACACTCAATAGTTCTGCAGCTTGTTCAAGTCCAATGTAAGCTAGATGCAGCCTAAAGGAAACAGACCAGCATTCATAGGAATGGCATCAATCTTTGTGCGCTCTTTGGTTGATGTCTCTTCCAATGATAGCATTTGATTTTATAACTGAGACTTCCAATATGGACGAATAAAGATTTAAGGAAATTTAGCAGTTTAAGTATTCAATAAATTCAAATTTTCTGAGAAGCCTGCATTATTCAAAGCAGAATCAATTATTCTGAATTATTGGACAGCCATCTAAGCTTCAAGAATGTGTCTTGATTTGATTGGGTTAGAGTGTTCGATACTTGGTCCAAACCAGTACACGGTGAACAATTATAAGGCATCTGTATACTATGAGCGACTTTTCTTGTATCCCTTTTTCTATCTACAGTGTAATCAAGATAGTGGATGAATCAGGGTTTTGAAGAAATAGGCAGGTATAAACTACTCTAGAGCATCCCGGATCTAACAGTTGCCTGCAGTGTGTCACTAGAACTAAGCTGTGACTCACAACCTTTCATGCTGCTGCAGCCTTTGATAAGAAATTACAGAGCAAGGCAATGAGTGGGGCTGGAAAATTGTAATGTAGTGTATTATTTGGTTGCATATTCTAACTCAAACTTTTAAGTTAAAGAAAATCTATAGAACCTGCTGATAATTAAAATTCTTTTGATTTAAATAAGCACATATTAATTGTTCCTCAATAGGAATAATTTTTATTTTAGACTTTGTTTTTGTTTAGATACTAACTTTATTAATAATAAAATACTATCCACTTTCATATATATTACATTATTGAATAATTCATAAAACTTTTTTCTTTCCCAGAAGGCATGCAGGAAAGCAAACAAGTTTTGGCACCAACTAAACTTGGACTGTAATAGTGACTCTGCCACTTTCCAGTTGCAATGATCCCAAGTTTCAATTTTGTTTTATTATTAAGCGAGGATAATATTACACACCTCACTGAGTTATTGTGAGAATTCATTTGAGTAAATGAAACTACCGACAGGCAAATTGATTATGTGACTTGCCTAAGGTCTCCCAACTAGGAATGATGCAGCATATACTTTTTTTTGACACTAAGGTAAGTGCCTTTTGAACTACATCTCGTTGTTGCTGCAAACAGTGCACAGTAAACTATGTCCTTAACCTTTATTTCTGTATAGAATCTTGCACACTGCTTCTATTAAATACATACATTTATAAATCTTATGCATTTAAATTTTTCTCTTTCATGGTGTATAAATGTCCTACTCTGAATACTAAGACAGAGAGGAAAGGAGCTTCTCTCAGCTTCAAGAGTCTAACACAAGCCAGTTCTAAGAGTGAGGCATCTCCTCCTATCATGTAACCGTTTTAAAATAGTTCCACAATTTTTGATACTCATCCTCACAAGCAAAGGTAGAGACAGAGTCCTCTCACCTTGAAGAAGTACTGTACTTAATGACTTGCTTCTAAAAAATGGAATATGGTGGAGGTCATTATGTGTGATTTCTGAGACTAGATGATAAAAGCAACTGCCTTTTCCTGTTTTTTTTTTTTTTTCCTTAGACTGCTTACTTTGGGGGACATCCACTGTTGTGTCTTGTGGACCCTGAAGCATCCCTAAGGAGAGGTCCACATGGAGAAGAACTAAGCTCTCCTGCCCACAGCCAGCAATAAACTAAAACCTTCTGCCAACAGTCATCTTGGAAGTGAATCTCTTCCCGTTCCATTCAAACCTTTAGATGATGGCAGCCCAGACCAACAAATTGATAGCAACATTATGAAAGAACCAGAACCAGAATCACCTGCAAATCTACTCTGGAGTTTTTAACCCACAAAAAATATGAGACAATACATGTTTACTGTTGTAACAAAGTGTTAGGGTAATTTGTTTTTGAAACAATAGATAACTAGCACACTACTACTCTAAAGGCTGCACACAGAAATATGTCACCTAAGACCTTTATTTCTTTTTAAAACACAAGAGGTAATTCCACTAAAACTCCTTTGAGATAAATATTAAAAAACAATCAAGTTGCCTGAATCTGGTGGGAAGTTTCAAGTGAAATCAAGGGGTATAATTTATCTAAGAAAGAGTAGTAGGGTGTGTGTGCCATGCAATATTCATTTGAGTTTCAGATGACCATTTAGAAGAAAGCATTGCAGCCCTTTCTTGGCAAAATGGGACAAACATGGGCATTAGTAAATATAAAACATTCTATCCCAAGGGAATCATATCTCCCAGATGACAGTTGAACTGAAGTAATACTCATAATCATGACGTGAACTTTGATGCAGATCATAAAATCATGAAAATGGAAATTCTATCAGAACTCAGTCAAAAATAGTGGGATACTTAAGCAGATTCCAAGTGCTTGGGGAGTGAAATTCAGCTTTGTAGATTGTGAATACAGCTCCCACAAGCATACACAGTCAGAATCCTCCCATAGAGGGCAAATTGCTGATGCACTGCAGAAAGCAACTGGCTGGCACTTTTTTAAAACAACCTCAAGTAATGTATAATGCTTGTGCTCTCTCCTAAACTGGAATTTTGTCTTTTATACTTAGGTTTACAGCCTCACTTATGGAAGAAATAGAATAGTTCCCTCTGTAATTCACTTACCTAATTTAACATTTTACCTTAGTCTATGATATATTTTCAAGAGGAAAAAAATCATAGAATAAAATAGCTGTTTAATAATAGTTATTAGTATTAGTATTATTAATAATACAAACCATTTTTATGATAATGATAGAACTTTAACACCCTTTGTTCTCAGCACATTTTACCTTTCTTGGGTCTATTCACCTGTCACAGGAAGCACACCCACTTAGTTTTATCACATATTCTAGGCATGTTGTAGGCACTGATAGGACTTATTGAAGGAAAAAATATATATAATTCCTAGTAAATGAAATGCTAATTGGTGTGTTGTACATCTTTGGTGAAAGGCATTGTCCTCTTTGATCTACTGTATAATGAGATTTATTTGGAACATCAAAGCATTCCATAAAAACTGAAAAAGTGATTTGAACAGTAACATAAGCATCAAATTGTGTCTTCTGAGGAAAGTGGGAGAAGATGAAATGGCATCACACTTCATGAAATAAGGAGAACATCTTCCTAAATGAAAGGCCAGTGTTTTGAGGATAACATATTTGGAAATAACATTTCAATTATTGATTTCTGATGTATTATAAAGATCTGGCCTTTTCTTTTGAATGTTAAGAAAGGATTTCCTCTTAAATCTAAGTTCCCATTAGCCTGTTGAATGTTCTTCTAATACTAATATTAATGTAGTAATATAACTTCAATAGTTCCTATTCTTTTCTTTTCTTCTAAAAGAAAAAAAAAAAACCCTCAGAATGTCTGTTACGGTCCATAGTTTAATAATAATGTCAGGTATAGCCTTACAGGAGAATGATTATTTCATTTCAACATGAATAAGAAAATTAGAATTAAAGGACCAATATCAGAGTGATATCCTAAGGGAAAAATACAAAGACTACTTTTCATACACAATGTAGATCTACCTATAAGCAAGGAAGAAGACCCTTTATATTAACAGATAATCTAATTTAATCGAATCAAAGATTAAACTTAATTTTTGTAGACAAAGCCCACTAAACAAAGGATATATGCATATGTATCTTTCTGGGTTTGCATCTTGCATTTCTTTCTTGGGAACTTGCATAATGTATGATAATTATTGAAGACTAAGGCTTTTAGATAAACTCAACATAAAGAAACAAGCCCATTTTAATAACTTTCCTCTGAGAATGCTTCACAGTGAATTCTAATCACTTGTAGTCATAGTTCCTTCCTCCACACCTCCTCATCTGCAAGTGATTCAGTCAACTGTAAATGGGAATGATAGCTGAACCAGTTTGTTTATGCATATACAGGTACTTATACATATGCTTTATGCAGGTACATGCAGACACACACACACACACACACACACACACACCCCCACACTGTGTTAAGTATATCTTTTCCTGAGGAAGCAGAATAAAAGCCTCAAACTCTAACCCTTTCATATGGTTGACAACATTTCAAATTGTTGACAGAGAGCTAGAGAAGGCATTGAGGGGCACCGCTCAATCACCTTGAATGGGTTTGAATTATAATTAGGTCTTCAATAGGTACTTACTATACCAGAAGAGGATTTAGTGACTCTCGTCTCTGCTGTACACCACACAGCAGAACAATAAGCATTTTCCCTTACTGCTGCCTCCAGGCAGTAGACAATTTGTAAAAGTACACTTGTTTGGTGTCTGTTTTGTTTTGCTTTGATATAATAAGTTTGGAGCAAGAAGAATATTAGAAGAAATTGACTAGCATAGCAAACATTTTTTTTATCAATTTGGTTTTTTTGTTGTTTTCCTTACTTTTTTTAATTAACAAGGAAAATTTCTTACTGATTGGTGAAATACTTTTGAGCTCTTGAGTGAGACTAGGCTGATTTCTATTACTTTATCATTTCTTCTTTCTTTCCCACTTCAATTCTAGTTTATCATCAAATAAAATTGACCTTATCTGTAATTTATAATCCCAATCCATACACTTTCCTCTACTTGTACTCTCTGCATCTTAGCTCAAGTCACTACTCTTTCTGGCATGAATATGAATACTGTGATGGCTTCTATTTGGGCTTCCCAGTTTTTGTTTGTTTGTTTGTTTTTGATACTTGCAAATAGCCATTGCTCTTAAAATAGCCAGAGTGAACTTAGAATATAAATAATGATCATGCTACTTCCATGCTCAAATCCTATTAATGAGTTTTACATAACTAGCAATGTCCTCCATGATCCTTATGACTGTGATCTCTTATCTTATTTTACCCACATTGGTCTTTCAGAATTCTGTGAACACGGGAAACCTGTTCCTGCCTTGAGATCTGATCCTTGCTCTTGTCTGTCCTGGGATGCTCTTACAGAGACCTGGTTCTCTCCCATTATTCCCATCTCAGCTCAGAAAGGCTCTCCATGGTCTTCTCTAACTAGATTTGTTATCCTTATCCCCTTTCAAACATACACACACCTCTTCTACTATCTGTTTCATCAGCCTGTTTGATTGACTTCATAGATCTTTTCACTATCTGTAACAATGATAAGTACTTGTTTTTTTTTTATTTAATACAATTTATAGTCTACCTTCAACACAAGAAGATAGTGTAAACACAAGAAGATCAGGAACCTTATTTGACTTGGTGAATGTTGTATCCCCAGCTCTCCCATAATGTCTGGCACTGTGTTTAATTAACAACAGATGTTTGCTGATTTTTCTGGTAGCTTTTAATTTTGCATTATTCCTTTTGAGAAAAAATACATAAAGCATCTCATTGGTGATACATATGTGTGTACACACACACACACACACACACATACATATACCAATAGTTCTAAGAAAAAAAGGTAATGAAAGAAAAGCTTTTTTCCAAAAATATTTTTACTGTCTTGGTTCCTTTGGGCTGCTATAAAAAATGTACATTATATAGCTTATAAATGATCAAAATGCATTTTTTACAGTTCTAGAGACCGGGAAGTCCAAGATCAAGGTACCAGCAGATTCTGTGTCGGGTTAGGGCTTGCTTTCTAAGAAGATGGCACCTTCTCACTGTGCCCTCATACGCTGGAAAGGAAAAAGGCAGCTTTCTAGGGCCTCTCTATGGTTCTTGTCTCCTGACCTACTTACTTCTCAAAATCCTGACCTCCTAATACCATCACTTTGGTGATTAGATTTCAACATATGAATTTTGGTGAGACACAAACATTCAGAACATAATATTCTACTCCTGGATCTCCAAGATTTATACCTTTATTGCATGCAAAAAGCATTTATTTCATTAAAATATTCCCCAAAGTCTTAGCTTATTCCACTATCAATTTTAAAGTCTAACTCCAAAATCTCATCTAAATACTATGATACCTAAGTCAGATATGTGTGAGACTCAAGGTCTGATTTATCCTGAGAAAATTGCTTTCTAGCTCTAGACCTGTGAAGTCAAACATGATAGGTGCTTCCAAAATACAATGGTATGACAGGTATAAGGTAGACATTCCTGTTGTCAAAGGAAGAAATAGGAAAGAATAAAGGGGTAGCAGGTCCCAATTAAGTCTGAACTCCAACAGGACAAACAACATTAAATCTTAATGCTGAAGAATAATCTTCCTTGACTGGATGTCTTACCTCTGGACACACTGGGGTAGAGGTGGGCCCTGAAGTTTCAGACTTTGCTGGGTACAGTCCACACTGCAGCTCTCACAGGTTACAGTCCTGTTCCTATGGCTCTCACAGGCTGGAAATACAACTCACTGATGGTGGTTCTACTAGTTTGTGATCATGGGTCAACCCTGTCCTCCACTAGGCATTGCTTTAGTTGGGATTTTCTGTGGTAGCCCTTCCATTAAGGTGGTCTTCTGTCTGTGTAATGCACACAAGGCTCTTGAAGTCTCTATTCTTAGAAATCTAGGTGTGGATATTCATGAACCCCCACCACAAGCTAGTATACACTCTATGGCATTGCATATGCACTGCATGTACATTACTGAGGTTTACCATCTCTGCCCTCTTAAAGGGAAGACACCCTGGCTTTCTCCACACTTGGGCTCACTTGAGCCAAACCTGGAGTAACTGAGGAGTGCTGTCCTAGAATGTCAGGAGAAAAGCCTTGAAATAGTTCTGTCTCCTAGGCCCTTGAACTCTGGGCCTGTGATGCAAAGGTCAGCCCCAATAATATGCAAAATGCCTTTGGGGTCATTTGTCCAGTATCTTTATGCACAGCACCTGACTTCTATTAATATGGGAGATCCATACAAACCTTATAAAACAGTAACTTGTAAACACCCTTGTAGTTTCCTGAAAAGGCTTGCTCATTTTTTTTTTTAAATATGGATAAGCTGAAAATTTTCCAAAAATTTAAGATTGTCTTCTCTTTTGATTAAAAATTCCATTTTTAAGTAATTTCTCTCTTTGAGCATTTTACTATAAGCACTAAAGAGAAGCTAAGCTGTACATTCAACATTTTACTAAGAAATACCTTCAGCTAAATATCCAATTTCAGGATGTATAAGTTCTATCTTCCACAAAAGACTAAGACACAAAAGCAATTTAGTTAATTTCTTTACCACTTTATAAAAGGATCACCTTTTCTCAGTTCCCAATAATATGTCTGTCATTTCTGTCTGAGATCTCTTCAAAATTGCCTATATTATCCATATTTAAAAGGGCGTTCTGTTCAGGATTACTTAGGTATTCTCCAAAACAGTAGTCCCCAACCTTTTTGGCACAAGGGACTGGTTTTATGGAAGATAATTTTCAATTTTTCCATAGACTGGGGTGCCATGGTTGCGGGTGGTGCAGAGCTCAGGAGGTGATATGTGACCTGTTTCCTAACAGGGCATGTACCAGTATGAGGCCGCAGCTCTAGGAATATTAAGGCTTTCTCCCTGAGCCCTCATCAGAATTACCTTTAACAGTCTGTTCACAGCGACGTAGGCTTTTTCCATCCTGCACCTAAAAACCCTTCCAATCTCTGCCCATTACCCAGTTCCAAAGCCATGTCAGCAGCAAGCCTACTTGTTGGTATCAATTTTCTGTCTTAGTCTGTTCAGACTGTTATAACAAAATGTCATAGCCTGGGTAGATTACAAACAATACAAATTTATTTTACACAGTTATAAAGGCTGGAAGGCCCAAGATCAAGGCATTGGCAGATTCAGTGAGCTGATGAGGGCCCATTTGTTTACTCATAGATGGTTCCCTCTGGGACCTCTTTTATATAGGTACTAATTCCATTTAGGAGAGCTCTGACCTCATGACCTAAACATCTCCCAAAGGCCATTACACTGGTGATTAGGTTTCAATATATAAATTTGGTGGGGGACACAAACATTCAGAACATGGCATTTACTATGCCAGTACCAGTTTTAGTAAAACAAATGATATTATGTTAAATATCTAAATATGAGGATTTTTTTTTCATATTTTTTTCATGGTTGTGTATTATAATATGTAATGAAATAATGTGGCAAACATGATTTTGAAACAACATAAAAGTCTATTAGAGTAAAATTTCTTAGTACATAAAATCATATTTTCATATTTTGACTATCTGAAATATATTTTCACATAGAATAAGGAAATATAAAAGAATAAAAGTAATATTATTAGATAATATCATTGATGATTTTATTTTCCTTTTCTAAAATTGTTCTTAATATAGCTGGTATATCATCTTTTTAAAAAGGTACCTAGTTAGTATATGGGAGGAAATAAAGATGGAAAGAAGGGCTATTTGTGACAAGCTGGTTAAGTTTAGAAGATCAACTTATAACAGCCAGGTTCCCACAGCAAATGGTTCCTGGCTTAGCCCCATGCCCTTGCCTTATTGCTTTGGATTTTTGTCACACTAAGACTCAACAGAAGCTATCAGTTTTGAAACTGGCCAATTGCCCAGACCCCTTAACCTTGCTTACTTAAACAGAAACTACATCCCATAAAGCATATATTTTTACTAAGTTATTCCCTTATGGAACTGGCTGCCCAAACAGCATTAACAACTTCAGAGTTTTGTTTCGAAGCACTTCATTTTACTTATAGAATATTAATATGTTCTTAGAAATTATCCCAGTTTGACATCAGGGTTTCTGTATTTCCCTAATTTGGGAAGATTGACAAAATTCAAAGCCAGTCTGTAGAATTAAGATATTCACATATCTATGTGTTTTGGAGCTTTAGTTTTTCTTTGCATTTGTTACTTTAAGAGAAAGTTCAATATAATTATAGTGTTCAGAGGTAGCTAGCAAGGGTTTAGTCTATTGCTCAGATATCAGGGGATCTTTGAAGAAGTAAATTAGTCACAGCTGCATGTCCCTTCAGAAACATTGTTCTTACACATGTATTCAGATTTATAATTGAATATTTGAAAAATAAAGAATGTTTTATAAACTCAGTATCTTTGAAGTTTTCTAGTAGCCAGCATGAAGGAGAGAAAATTCAGAAGTTTTTCAAAGTTTCAAATGAACCTAATGAGGAAAAGTGGTGTCCTGAAAAATAATATCCTCAAGTATTAGGTAGCCAGGCATAATGGTGATTTAACACTGCATTCATGAAAAAAGTATATTTTCAGAGTACGTTTCACAGCAGAATTTTGTATATTTCTTGTAATACTACACATGGATTTTTCTAAATGTCTGTGATTTATTTGAAATATCAGTAAAAGCTTTTTGAACCTTTTCTCAGTCAATCAGATCTTTTTTGGGTGCGGAACAGGAAATAACAATTTAATAATTGTTGAATACAATTAGAATATGCACTGAATTCTGCATCTCATGTTTACCATTTTATAGGAATTCTTTTTTATTCTTTGCCTGTAGAGGTGCAATCACTTAATTAAAGCAAAGCCCTAAGATGAACAATTTTTTAAAAGATCAGTAATATTAATTTTGCTTTGGTAAGTGGGCCACAGTTGGCTTCTGCTTTGGCAAAGGGGTTATAGTTGGCTTCTTTGATAGTGATATGCAACATATACCATTATTTGCAATATAAATTGTGAAATGGAACTGCCCCTTTATCATTTTTATAACAGTTGCTTTCAAATACAGGCATACTTCGATTTATTATGCTTAACTTTATTGCTCTTTACAGATATTGCATGTTTTACAAATTGAAAGTCTGTGGCAACCCTGCATCAAGCAAAGGTACCAGCACCATTTTTCCAACAGCATGTACTCATTTCAGGTCTCTGAGTCACATTTTGGTAATTCTAGCATATTTTAAATTGTTTCATAATTATTATATTTGTTATGGGATCTGTGACAAGGGATCTTTGATGTCAGTATTGTAATTGTTTCGGGGTGCCAAAAATTATGCCCAAATAAGACAGCAGACTTAATTGATAAACATTGTGTGTTCTTACTGCTCCAATGACCAGTCATTCTCCTGTCTCTCTCCCTCTCCTCAGGCCTCCCTATTCCCTGAGCCACTTTAAAATTGAGATTTGTCCAATTAAGAACCCTACAATGATCTCTAAGTGTTTAAGTAAAAGGAAGAGTCCCGCATCTCTCACTTTAAATGAAAAACTAGAAATGATTAAGCTAAGTGAGGAAGACATATGGAAAGCCAAGATAGGCAGAGAGCTAGGCCTCTTGCACCAAACAGATAGCCTAGTTGTGAATGCAAAGAAAAAGTTCTTGTAGGAAATTGAAAGTACTACTCCACTGAACACATGAATGATAAGAAAGTGAAACAGCCTGATTGCTGATATGAAGAATATTTTAGTGATTTGGATAGATTAAATCAGCCACAACATTCCCTTAAACCAAAGCTTAATCTAGAGAAAGGCCCTAAGTATTTTCAATTCTATGAAGGCTGAGAGAGAGGTAAGGAAACTGCAGAAGAAAAATTTGAAGCTATCTGATGTTAGTTTATAAGGTTTAAGGAAAGAAGCCATTTCCATAACATAAAAGTGCAGGGTTAAGCAATAAGTGTTGATGTAGATGCTACAGCAAGGTATTCAGAAGGCCTAGCTAAGATAATTGATGAAGGCATACACATTAAACATGCGATTTTTATAATAGACAAAATAGACTTCTATTGGAAAAAGATGCCATCTAGGACTTTCATATCTAAAGAGGAGAGAAGTCAATGCCTGGCTTCAAAGCTTCAAAGGACAGACTCTCTCGTTAGGGGCTAACTTTAAGTTGAAGCCAATGCTCATTTACAATTTAAAAAATCATGGGCCCTTAAAAATTATTCTAAATCTAGTCTTCTTGTGCTCTATAAATGTGCTCTACAACAAAGCCTGGATGACCACACATGTGTTTATAGTATGGTTTACACAATATTTTAAGTCCACTGTTTAGACTTGATGCTGGGGGAAAAAAAAAACAAAAAAGATTCCTTTCAAAATATTACTACTCATTGACAATGGATGTGGTCACTCAAGAGCCTTGCTCGAGATGTACAAGGAGATTAATGTTGTTTTCATGCCTGCTAACATAAAAGCTATTTTGCATCCAATGGACCAAGGAGTGATTTTGACTTTCAAGTCTTCTGTTTTAAGCCAGCGGTTCCCAACCTTTTTGGAACCAGGGACCAGTTTCATGGAAGACAATTTTTCCACAGACTAGGGGTGGAGGATGGCAAGAGATGGGGAGTGGCTATAAATACAGATGGAGCTCACCTCCTGCTGTGCAGCCTAGTTCCTAACAAGCCACAAACCAGTAACAGGGGTTGGGAACTACAGTTTTATTTTATTTTATTTTGGTTGAGAGAAATTTTAATAATTGTAAATATGCAGTATAAAATCATAACTACATAAAATTAACTGTACCAATACTACACTACTGTAATATTTTATTTATTTATTTTTTTAATTCAGAATATTATGGGGATACAAACATTTTGCTTACATGAAATGCCCTTGCCTCGTTCAAGCCAGGGCCACAAGCGTGTCCTTCCCCCATACAATGTGCTCCATCTCCATTAGCTGTGAGTTTACCCACGGCACCCACTCTATCCCCCACTCCCTGTGCCCCCCACCTGACTGGCACCCAGTGAGTATCACCACCATGTGAGCACCTTAGTGTTGATCAATTAGTACCACTTTGATGGCAAGTACATGTGGTGTATGTTTTTCCATCCTTCTGATACCTCACTTCAAAGTGTGGGCTCAATTTCTGTCCAGGATAATATGAGTTGCTAGATCACCTTTGTTTTTTGTAATTGAGTAGTATTCCATGGTATACATAAACAGTTTTAAGCAATACATCTTGTAATGCTATACCTGCCATAGAAAGTAATTCCTCATATATTTGTTAGCCATTAGTCTGCCTTCTTTTAAAGTTTCTGCTCGTGTTCTTTGCCCATTTTTTAATGGGGTCGTCTGATTTTTTTTTCTTGTGGATTTTAGTGAGTTCTATATAGATTCTAGTTATCAACCCTTTATCAGATATGTAGCATGTAAACATTTTCTCCCATTCTGTAGATTGTCTATTCCCTCTAATGGCAGTTGCCTTGGCTGTGTAGAACCTTTTTAATTTGATCAGGTCCCATTTATTTATTTTCATGGTTGCTGTGATTGCTTTTGGGGTCTTCCTCAGAAATTCTTTGCCTAGGCCAATGTCTGTAAGAGTTTTTCCAACATTCTCTCCTAGAATTATTATTTGATGTCTTAGGTTTAAGTCTGTTATGCATATTGACTTGATTTTTGTGAGAGGTGATAGGTGCGGATCCTATTTCAGTCTTCTACATGTGACTATCCAATTTTCCCAGCACCATTTATTGAATAGAGATTCTTTTCCCCAGTGTACGTTTTTGTATACTTTGACGAAGATCAGACGACAACGTAAGGATGGTTTTATATCTGGATTCTCAGTCCTGTTCCATTGGTCTATGTCTCTGTTCTTGTGCTAATACCATGCTATTTTAGTTACTATAGCCTAGTAGTATAGCTTGAAGACTGGTAGATTGATGTCTCCCAATTTGCTCATTTTTCTAAAGGTTGCTTGGGCTATATGGGGTCTTCTCTGGTTCCATACAAAGCATAGGATTATTTTTTCTAGATCTGTGAAAAAAATGTTGGTATTTTTATAGGGATTGCATTGTATCTGTAGATCACTTTGGGTAGTATAGACATTTTAACAATATTGATTCTGCTAATTCATAAGCATGGTATGGTGCTCCACAGACAGCATGGATGTCTGTTTACATCATCTGCAATTTCTTTTCTCAGTGTTTAATAGTTTTCCCTATATAGGTCTCTCACCACCTTAGTTAAATGTATTCATAGACATTTTATTTTCTTTGATGCTATTATGATAGGTATTACATCTTCGATTTGCTTCTTGGCTTGACTATCATTGGTGTATATGAAAGCTACTGATTTGTGTGCATTGATTTTGTATCTTGAGACTTTGCTGAATTCATTTATCAATTCCAGAAGTCTCTTGGTTGAATCTTTGGGGTTTTCTAGATATAATATCATATTGTCAGCTAAGAGTGATAGTTTGACCTCTTCTGCTCTCATTTGGACACCCTTGATTTCCTTCTCTTGTCTTATTGCTCTGGCAAGGACTTCTAGCACCATGTTGAACAGAAGTGGAGATAGTGGGCAACCTTGTCTGGTTCAAATTCTAAGCATCTCTAACCATCAGGGAAATGCAGATCAAAACCACAATGACATATCACTTAACTCCAGTGAGAATGGCTTTTATCAAAAATTTCCAAAACAACAAATGCTGGTGTAGATGGAGAAAGATAGGAACACTTATACACTGCTGGTAGGACTGCAAATTAGTACAACCACTATGGAAAGTAATATGGAGATACCTCAAAGAACTCAAAGTAGAACTACAATTTGATCCAGCAATCTCATTACTGGGTATTTACCCAAAGGAAAAAAAGGCATTCTATAATAAAGACATCTGCACCCAAATGTTTATGGCAGCACAATTGACAATTGCAAAGATGTGGAAACAATCCAAGCGCCCATCAATACATTAGTGGATTAATAAAATATGGTATATGTATACTATAGAGTACTACTTAGTCATAGAAAAAACAATGATGAATTAATATCTCTTGTATTATTCTGGATGGAGCTAAAGCCCATTCTTCAAAGTGAAGTATCACAAGAATGGAAAAATAAGCAACACATGTATTCACCATTAAATTGGTACTAATTGCTCAACACTTATGTGCACAAACGCAAGTAAGATTTTTTGGGTGTCAGGCAGGTGCAGGGGGGAGAAGATGGGTAAATTCACACCTATTGGGTATGGTGCGCACTGCCCAGGGGGATGGGCATGCTTGTAGCTCTGACTCGAGTGGTGCAAAAGCAATGTGTCTAACCAAAGTGTTTGTACCCCTGCAATATTATGAAATTAAAAAAAAAAAAGAAAAACAAAAAAAGAACGTGATTCCTCTGACAAATCTGGGCAAAGGAAACTGAAACCTTCTGGAAAGGATATACCATTCTAGATGTCATTAAGAACATTTGTGATTCAAGAGTGGTGGTCAAGCTAGCAACATTTACAGGAGTTTGCAAGAAGTTGATTCCAACCCTCATGGATGACTGTCAGGGATTCAAGACTTCAGTGGAGAAAGTAACTGCATATGTGGTAGAAAGAGTAAGAGAACTATAATTATACGTGAAGCCTAAAGATGTGACTGAATTGATGCAATCTCATTATAAAACTTCAAAGAATGAGGAGTTGCTTCTTATGGAGGAACAAAGAAAGTGGTTTCCTAGGATAGAATCCAGTCCTACTGAAGATTTTGTGAACAATGTTGAAATGACAACAAAGAATTTAGAATATCAAATAAATTTAGTTGATAAAGCAGTGGCAGAGTTTGAGAGGACTGAGTCAACTCCAATTTTGAAAGAAATTCTATTGTGGGTAAATGCTATCAAACATCGTTGCACATTCTGTTTAAGAAATATTTTATGAAAGGATGAGTGAATCGATGTGGCAAGATTCATCGTTGTCTTATTTTAAGAAATTGCCATAGCCACCATAGCCTTCAGAAACCACCAAACTGATGAGTCAGCAGTCTTCAGTATGGAGGCAAGACCCTCAACCAGAAAAAATATTATGACTCCCTGAGGGCCCAATTGATAGTTAGCATTTTTTAGCAATAAAGTTTTTTTAATTAAGGCATGTATATTTTTAGACATATGCTATTGCACACTTAATAAACTGCAGTATATGTAGTATAAACATAAATTTTATATGCACTGGGAAACCAAAAATTTCATGTGGCTTGCTTTACTGTGATATTTGTTTTATTGTGGTGGTCTGGAACCAAACCCACAATATCTCCAAGGTATGCCTGTAATTAACTAAATTTGTTATTTCTAGTGTTTGATCCACAGTAGAAATAGGAGGTATAAAGCCATATGTATTTTATTTATTTCCATATGTCCAGCCACAAACATACTGTGTTTCACATAGAAGGTGTCAATAATATAATTGTTAAAATAAAATAAAAAAAAAAGATTAAACTGGTGGGATAATTTTTGAATCCCTACAAACCAATCTAAAATTGTATTGGGTAAACAATTGAAAATGCAGACCTTATTAATTAGGAAAACATGTTAATCTATGAGGATGCAGATATTAAAAGTTGCCCATAGAAACATCTATTGAAGTGCATTACATGTAACATAGTTAGAGACATAATGATGAATGTACCATTAACAGCCAGCAGAAAATGTTTAAAAAAGAATTTAAAAATCCACTTCTGGGGGTATCCTTTTCATCCAAAGAAGAACATTTTATATCAGAGATTCCCAAAAGTTTCTCCTATGGCACCAGTCAGTGCAGTTCTACAATATCAAAGACTTCCAAGGATAACTAGAAAGAACAAATTAGTGTAATCATTCAGTAAAAGCTGCCTGGGTGTGCAATGCAAACTCTGTGTTATAACAAGGAAGGAATAGCCTCTAGATAAGCCCCCACAAATAAAAGTCATGTCAGCTCACTGATAAATACATTCTTCATTAAAAGAAAATGTCTTATACCTAAATACCTTTATAATTGCCTATTACATTTACAATAAATTTTTTATTTTAAAAACCCTTTAATGATAAATGGCAGATATTATAAAATGCATATATGTACTCTTGTATATTCTATGGTTTTAGCCTAGATTATCCCTAAGGACCACAGTAATATCTAGATACTAAGATTTTGTTGTTCTGTATCACTTAGCAGACATGGCCAGAGGAATCCATTATTAACTCTGTGCAAACTGTATTTCTTCAAGACAATTGTATATTTTAGAAATATCTCTTTCTTGAGAATCCAAAAATTATGCCTAGTTTACCCCTTCATGTGTATGTATATATTTATACACACACACAGAGTAAATGTAAATAAAATACAAATTTATTTAGTCTTGAAATATTTAGGAAAAATGAAATGTGAAGAAAAAAAACATTCAGGAGATTTACTCAGGAAAATCACTATGGTCAAATATGGTTTCTCACATGCCAAAACCATTCTCATAAGTTAGTTTACTTAAAGCTTTGTGTCTTTGTGGATATTTAAGCTTGCAATTGGGCAGAAATAAAAAGATAAGTGGTGATATAGGTAGCCTCAGATGCATATACAAACTTTGGAATATTCTCTTTCTACATTTTTTTCATATATAGCTAAGGGATCAAGTTGCACAGTAACTTTTTAAGGGTTTTACAATGTTACGAGCTGTGGACCCTGTGGTCTGGCAGTGGACAAAGTGTTTCAAATCATATCAGTTATAAAAAATCAATAGTTCAAACTTTTACAGAATGGATGATAAACTGCAGATATTCTTAAAAATTGTAGTAAAAGAAAACTGATTATCATTGGATATTCAAGTAAAGTTATAAAATAAATCTTTGTTTTTACTTCTACTTCCTGAAACTTGTAACACCAGAAATTTCATTATAATTTGTCTAATTCCTCATTCTGTTTGATAATGAAGTAGTAATATAAGAACAATCTTTGTTAATCTTTCTGTCAATTTCACAGACAGTGGTAACCAAATATTATCATATTTCTCCAGTTAATTCACTTTTTCAAGAGTTATAACATCTATTAGACATTTAAATTTCAGAAATTCTTTCCAGTTAATATTGAAGGTTCTTTTACTAATAGGATGATAAACATACTCTATAGCAGTTCCTTTATGCCACAGGCATACAAGTTTATGAAAGCTACCAGAATGTGGAAACTGTTTATTTTATTCAGTTACTTGTACCTTGTTGATCAGTACAAACAAGCTCCTTCAACATTTGTTATTTAACACTTTAAAAATGCCTCTCTGTATTCTGAGAATATAATAACTATTTTTTTTTAAATCTTAAAAACTTCAAAATTTCTGTCAGCCCACCTTCTCTCATTAAAGTTTTCCTTTACAAGTTGACAATCCTATCCTGAGGCAAGAAATTTTCTAGCAATTTTTCTTGCTAAAGTGGATGATACTTCAATAGTCATTCTAAAAACATGGCCATCAGATTGTTGTTTCTATAGCAGTACAAGTGCCATTATAAGTCACATAAAAACTAAATGTGCTATAAATGGTTGTGCCCATCTTTCTTTTAAGTTGCCTGACTCTCAAGGTATAAGCTTGAAGTCATTAAAGCTAGGCTCCCAAAGATACAGTTATAGAAAGGAAATTGGATAGATGAATAAAAGATTCAAAGGAGGTCAGCATTATGAACTCATATTCATGGGAAGGAGTTGGAATAATTGAAGAGACTTGGAAACAAGACTTTTATATTAAGTCACACTGTTATATGGAAGAATAGACTATGGGTAGGAACAAATATGGCAGAAGAGACAAATTAGGAGACCATTGTATAATATAGGCAAGAGATGAGATGTGGGATGGTGGCTTGATCAGGAGAAGTAATAATGACAGTGATAAAAATATATTTGGGAAATATTTTCAATGAAGTTCCATTTTTTTTTTTAATTGAAAACACTTGGAAAATAACAGAGATAAATGCAAATGTCAAACTTCAGGTTGTAGTCAGATTAAGATTAAGATGCCTATCTAAGTAGGAAGGTCAAGTAAGTAGTTAGATGTGTAATTATGAATGTCCAAGCAGGATAAAATTTAGAAGTCTTGTATGTTTTCAAAGCCACACATTCCAGGAAAAATGAATGTAAAGAAACAGAAAGATGTCTAAGTTCTGAGCCCTGAAGCATACAACATTTAAAGGTTGCAAAGGGGAGGAAGATCCTATAAAGAAGACTGATACAGAGCAATCAGTGAGATAGGAAGAAAGCTAAGAGAGTGTGGTGAACACAAAATTCAAATTTTTATGTATACAAAAATATGTAATAAGATTATTTATATATTATATATAATTTATACTCTCTCTCTCTCTATATATATATATATATATATAAATAAAGTATTTAAAGAAGGATAGCATGATTAACTGCTGAAGAAATGTGAAGTGACATATCCTGAGAATTGTCACTGGGTCACTGGGCTTGGCAACACAGAGGCACGATAGAAAGTAACAAGGTGATTTTTTTGAAGTTTATTAGGAAGAAAAAATCAGATTGCAGCAGACATCCAAAAAAACCTCAAGAATTAAACATTAGTAGACTGTTTAAAGTATAACTAAAACACAATAATTGTAAATAGCATGCTATCATTAAAAACATAGGCCTTTAATATTGGGCAAAATAGTTCATGTTTTTTAAAGTTTTCACTAGTCAACCAGAAAATTGATTCAATGTTAAATAGATTACGATGCCATTTGACCAAGAGAAACTAAGCTCCTATGAAATTGTAATTGATGTAAATGAAATTGATGTTAGGAATGTCAAATTCAGTTTGTCAGTCATGAAATAAGAACATAGAGAGATGAAAGTTTAATTTAAGAATACTTCAAATAACATATTTATGCATCATAGATGACTGAAATCCTTAGGGGAAAAATTACATGAACAGTCACGTTCCTATCCAATAATGTCTTCAGTGTCTTCAATAGTTCAGTATGTAAGATTTCAATAGGTCTGTTTCTTATGGTTGAAACATAAAGCCTTTTTTATTTAAAATTACTTATGATTGGAATTAGATTCTTTTATGGCCTAATCCAATAGAGGTTTTAACATGTTCTCAAAATTTATCTACTTTGGTCAAACTAGCCCTTATTTCTGGGGTATCTTTTCTAACGTAATATTCATGAGGACCTTGATTTTGCTTTCAAAGTTCAACCTCAGATTTCCTTTTCCTAAAATTTTCCCTAACATTCACAGTCTTGGGCTTTTGTCTCTGTGGTCCATTGAGCTTCTCTGTAATGGCCCTTTGTATTACCTTTTCATGTTGCTCTTACTACATGTCAGCATGCCTTGTTCCCCCTCTGGAGTACCTGCCAGTCCTTTACAGAGTATTGTAATTTGGTATTACTGGCCCAGCCCAATGGCCTGCTTAGCACATAGCAGGTCCATAAAAATGTTGAGAAAAGTTGTTTAATTAATTACTTGTCATGTGAATTCCCCAAGTGGCATAAAAATTATGATTATTCATTATCTTAATTTATTTTAATGGTGAAGATAAATTCAGTAATTTCTTTTCCATTTAATAGTATTTAATTTCTTTTAATAAAATTTTTGGAATGTTTCTATAATATCCTAGAACTAAAGGATAAAGCTTATGAAGTGAAGAAATTATGGAATCTTTGCTTTCACTGATTTTCTTAATTTTCTTTTTTTAATTTGTTGTTTCTTACTATATTTATATTTTCACATGTATTTTTCTTATTTTCTCAGACAGATGTTAAAATGTTTAAGATATTTGTGTGGTTATTAGCAATAGTAACCATTAAAAACAGATTATTTCTAATTCAGTGTTTATCAGATAAATGAAGAAGCATGTAGCCAGTCACAGTTAAATACTACTACTATGCTATAGGTTTGTACAAATGCAATTTCAAAAGATGTATTACCTGCTCTCACAAAGCTTACATTTAAATTGATAAATAAAATATTATACTTTAGTTGCATAGTAAATTTGCTCATAAAAATCAGATAAACAAGTAAAACACAACACTTTTATCTTCAGCAATGTATCTTCCATGTTGCCAGGAGGCAGTAGGCTAGAATGATGTTTTAAGTATCAATTAATGCTAACTCAGTCTTTCTTGATTTACATAGTATCATTTGATAAATATTCTGTCACTTCAAAGACAAGTTCCCTAACTATGATGAGGCTGCCCCCCTCTTCCTCTTTTCTTTTCTAAGGCAAATGTGGTCTCAGGAGAAAGTATATGGTCATCAGGGATTTGGAGGGCAGAATGCAGTGTCTGGCTGTGATTTCTATTAAATAGTAAGCCTTGATGGCCCACTCTATAGCTCTTTAAAAACATGCTTAATTTTTTTTCTCTTAAATCTCTGATTGAGAGGATATTTTTCTGAAAAAAAGATCGAGTCAAACCAGAAGATTTCTAGGGTTCTGTTCTGGACCTGTAAATCTGAGGCTATAATGTGAATAATTTTATGTCCTTTACATTATTCTTATCTTCTTCGGTGTTGGTCTATGGCCCCATCTGTTATAAAGTATGTAATTTGAGGTTAATTATGGGCATCTGTGATAAAGTCACGGTGTTTTTGTACTGGGAACTGATTATTGAGATTTATATACATAAAGTAAGAAATTGATATTTTAGCCTGTTTTATTAATTATCTTACATAGAAGGTAGAAGCAACACAATTTTGAAATTAAATACTTGCAAATTAATGCTTATATTTTGTAATTAAATACTTATTCTAAGTTTGTTTAAAAAATACTGAATAGAGCTGCTGAACTACACATCATTCAGAAAAGGGAAATCTAATACTTTTTTTCCTATAAATTCAACATTATATTATATTTTTACAGATCATTCAGCTAAAAGGCTAAATGTTAACTTTCCAAAAGTGAAAAAAAGTGAATTCATTCTGCATTTAAAGTTTTGGATTTCTCTGAGGTACGAAAAAAGTCTATTAATTATTAGAATTACTACTAAAGGTGAGGAGATTGGATTCTCTCCAGTTTTATGATTTTATGAGAACATAAAATCATTTGATTGATTGTGGTTTCTTTAAAAGTTTGTAATACCCAAAGTGATTCACATCCAGAGAGTATCTTCTGTTTATGGGAACATTATTTTTAATATCATTAATATTACCCATAATACTAAGCTACCATTTTTAGTACCCTGTTAGGCATTGTATTAAGGTTTTTATATCAAGTTCTAACAACCACCCTACCAATTTTTAAAAATCTTATCTGAATTTTATAGATGAGAAAGGCAAATCTCAGAGAAATTAACTTATGCTAGATTCTCCAGTTAGTAAACAACAGTTAGTTAAGATTTCTATGCATCCTACATGCCTGACTTGAAAAAGCCCATACTCTTCTAGCTATGCCTTGCTATATTGATAGACTAACCCTTAAAAATATTTTTCAAAAGTATATGATAATATTTTAAACTGTGTATATTAGACAGGTTCATAGGCCTATTAATACTTTCTCTTAAAAATGAACTTATCTGTTGAAAATTTTGGGAAAGAATGTATATTCTAAAGACATTGAAGCAAGAACCTTGGTAGGGTGAGAGCCTAGATAAAGCCAGAGTAGAAGTCACAGAATCAGCACATCTCAGTGGACATTCACTGTTGCTCTAGGAAGGCTTCGCTGAGAGCTACCTCCTCTCCTGCCCCTATGAACAGCTGATCTCACCAACTTGTTGTGCCAATCTTTCATTTTTCTTTTCTTTTCTTTTTTAGCTCTTACCTCTCTCAATTGCGGTTTACTGTGTTGGGATAATATAACTAAAATAATTAGCCAATCACTACATATTTCCTCTACTATTTACTTTTACGTTTTGGCCCTGCCCCTGTACCCTTCACCCCTAATTAAAAACTAGTTTGTTTCTGGCTTTTGAGTATCATAAACCAAACCTTAAATATGTCCAGAAAGGACATATATAATAACAAGCAGAGAAAGCTGCTTTATCAAACTTAGGCCCTTGAGAACAGGAAAGAGGAACAATTTAACGAAATCTGGGTAAACGAATCATCATACTGGAAAGGAATGGATGTTTCCTCTACTGCCTGTAGGGATAGATGAACAATAGAGTGACTAATGGATCTGTCTCCTCCCCAACATATTAGTACTGTGTTAAGTTTCCCAAAGCAAAATAGTCACAGCCCTGGGTTAAGCTATGGTTTGGTGGAGCTGAGAAAACAAGCATTATGAAATTGCCATCATCACAGAGGAAATAAAAATTAAATTTTGCTTGACTTAAAATCAGAAAGATAAACTTACCATGCCTGAGTGATTGGCCAGAGAATGTCATAACTGCAATTTTTTACATTTATATCTCACTCTAAAGCCTGAAATTTACTCCAAAACAGGCACTGAACCAAACCTAGCACTTAGTATGGGGCCTAGATCAGGATAAATGTCCCTCAAATATTTCAGAATGAATTAATAGCCAAACTTCTGTTTTATCTCCAAATTTACTTGAGAATCATATTTTTCTGCTTTTAGCAAAGAAACAATTTAAATCACTTCTCAGAACAAAGACAGGCACAGAGGAGTGAAGTAATTATTTGGGGGGAAAGTACCCAATTTATTTCAAATATTTTTTTAATCTATAAAAGTCAAATAATTTTTTTCTAAAACCACATGCATCTTTCCTTTAATATAGTAGTTTTCAAACATATTTAGATTTTGCTTACAAGGAAATTCTAAAGGGAAATTCCAATATTTAAAGGAGATGAAAGTAATTCAGAAACTCCTCAGAGAAATTGATTCATTGAGGAAAAATACTTTATTATTTGCAGAAGCCTTGGAATAAATCTTTAAGTATAATGGGGTTCTAATAAGCATAGATTGAAAATTACTGTTTTTACAAGAGTATTTTATAGATGTATTGATAGAAAATGTGATGCCTCAGGAGAAAACGATTTTTCTCTTATGCCTTAGATTCCTCCTTTGGCCCACTTTTCTGTGAGGACAAGAAGGGTGGGTATTTTACTCATACCTTAGTTTGAAGAGCAGCAAAAAGTTCTGGTCTGTTTAGTCTAAATCATCAATACCATGGATGATGCACTTGACTTCCCATGAATGTATTCCAATGTATATTAATAGATAAATTACTCAGTATAGTAAACATATTCATAATTTTTTTATTGTAGAAACAATAATTTTTAATTTAATTTAATTTTTAATAGTAAGTCTCCTATTAGATGGATATTAGAAGTTCCTCTCAAGACTTATTTTAGCCCATGGTGTTAATGAACATATCTATATATACATATATATGTGTGTGTGTATGTATATGTGTATATACATACACACACATATATATGCTATTGTGCATTTCTTATCACTGGAGGGAAGATAATACAACAACTCTAGGAATGACACCTAATAAAAGAAAGCATTTGATTTTTGCAACTATGGTGCAGCTCTGTCTAGATTAAACACCCAACCTTTTCCCATTCAATCTCTTCAAAGCTACTTGCTCTCTTGTTTCCTCAGGTTAAGTGTGATGAGAAACAGACTCAGGGGTTGTGAACTTTTCTGGGATGAAAGATGCCATGTGACTAAAATACTGTGTGATTAATGTACATTCATCTTGCTTTTGATAGCATTCAGTGTTGATTCAAGTTTTTGAAGTAATTAAAAAACCTGACTTGGTGAGTTACTGCTATGTGTGGTTTGAACTGCTGTGATCTCTGGAATATTTTGTGCTTATATGATTTAAGGAGTTGGCTTGAGGTACATGACTTCAGCTCTTTTGCTGTATCTTATTCCAAAGTTCAGTTAATGAAGAACAAACACCCTGTTTGAGTTTCAGCATTTGATTTCTCTATTCAGCGACTCCTTAGAAATGCATAAAGCAAGAACAGATAGGCACAAGCCACTGCCTGGGAGGAGAGGCAGCTCCAAGAGTCATCACACACGTGCAAGGACTTATTTGAGCCCTTACTGTGTGTGCACATCAGAACCCATCTTTCTGTGTGTGTAAGTTCTCTCACACCTGTCTGTGAAACCTCCCTACCTGTATTCCCTATTCCCCACTTCATTTTAGAAGCCCTATGTATGCACTGCTACAACACACTGTAATGAAGGGAAGATACATCTATTAGTAGGAATTTTATTCTACATGGTGTTGTATTTAGTTTCTGGGATTCTAACTATTTTGTAAGCCCTATAGAAAAGTTAGGGACTAACACTTATCATTTCTTTCTTTCTTTCTTTCTTTCTTTCTTTCTTTCTTTCTTTCTTTTTTTTTCCTTATATGCCCACATGGCAACTCCTACTGCCCTAAAACTGAGAATAGTACCTGTTTGGCCCACAGTGAAAGTAATCAAATTAACATTAAATGGTCTCTGATCATAAATAGTTTATAAATCATTTAAAAAACAAGGCCAAGCACTGAGTTTTCCCTCATGTATTACTGACTTTAAGCACCAAAGGAGATAATAATTCTTTGGAATCTGTTGATTCTTAAATATAGGCTAAATTAAACTGTATTGTTTAAGAGCTTATTGGTATATTACTGACCCATAATAAGGCAGACATATTTAACATTTAGGATTTGATAAGTTTTGACATATGCATGTACCCCTTGAAACCATCAACACAATTACAGTTATGAACATGTCTATCTTGCCACAAAAAGTTTCCCAATATACCTTTGCAATATCTCTCTTACCCTCATCCTTGAACACCCCCAAACTTAGGCAACCAGTGACCTGCGGTACCTCCACATGTAGAACATCCCAGAAGATCTCCAAACTTCCTTAATTTACGGATTTCTATGGAGACTAATTCACATAGGCATAATCAATTATTAACTCAATCTCCAAAATAGTGTAAGGGGAGCCTGAAAGTTCCAAGCTTCTAATCATGGCTTGGTCTTTCTGGTGAACAAACACCATCTAGGATCCCACCAAGAGTCACCTTATTCGGACAAAACTTGCTCCTATCATTCATGAATTCAAGAGATTTAGGAACCTTGTATAAGGAACCCAGGGTCAAATATCAAACATTAGAATAAAAGGTCCCTCTTGTCTCCATTCACAAGGGTTTTAGGAGCACCATCTCAGGAAGCAAAGGCAGAAATCAATCAACATGTCTATCTATTAATACTTACTATTTCACAGTTACTTAGTTTGATGTTAATATAGTCACTCCAGCAGTCTTTTAATTAGTGCTACCTTGGTATATCATTTTTTATCCTTTACTTAATTTTTCTTTTTATTTAAAATGGGTTTATTGTAGGCAGCATATAATTGGTTGTATTTTGCAATCTGACAATGTTTCTTTTAATCATGGTACTTACACTATTTTCACTTCATGTTAAAATTAATATGATTAAACAAAAAACTACTATCTTACAATTTGTTACTTGTCCCATATAATATTTTTACTTGTCCCAAAAAATATTTTATACATTTTTTAAAAAATAAATTTTATTGTATATATTTAAAGTGTACAACATGATGTTATGGAATACATATAGATAGAAAAATTATTACTGTAGTAAAGCAGATTAACATACCCATCATCTGACATAGCTATCCTTTCATTGTGGTAAGAACAGCTAAAATCTACTCATTTATCAGAAATCTATAGTACAGTACAATTTTATTAACTATTGCCTCATGTTGTCCATTAGATCTCTAGACTTGCTAGCCCCATATGATCTTTGTTCTTTTTTTCTCTCTTCTATCATTTTTTGAATTAATTGAATATTTTTATGATTCGACATTTTCTTCTACAGGTTAGTAGCTATAAATCTTTTTTGTGGTATTTTAGTGTTGTTTTATGGTTTTTAGTATATCTCTTGAATTTATCACAATCTACTTTCAAATAATATTTTATCTTTTTTATATAGAGTATAAGAAACCTATAATATGACAATTACTATTCCCACCCTGCCATTTTGCATTTTATTTCTACATATCTTATGAATGTTATAATAAATTATTTTCTCTTTCAATAATTATCATTTAGAGATTTAAATTATATGTCTACATTTATATCTATGCATCTATTATTTCCAATGTTGTTCATTTCTTTGGGTAGATTCAGATTTCCATTTCATATTATTTTCTTCTTCTGGGTGGAGTTTCTTAATAGTTTTTATAATTCAGGTTTGATAATAATGGATTGTTTTCATTTCTTTGTTTCTTTTCTTTTTACCTTTTGTTTTGAAAGTTATTTTTGCTGGGTGTAGAATTCTCTGTTGACAATTTTGCTCTCTTATTACCTTAAAGGTGTTTCTCCATTGTCTTCTAGCTTACATTGTTTTTAACAAGAAATATGCTATCGTTCTTATCTTTACTACTCTGTATAATGTCTTTTTTTCTGTTTTCTTTAAGGTTTTTTTTCTTCCTTACTAGTTTTGAGCAATTTCATTAGGGTTGCCTCGTTGTGGTTTTCTTCATGTTTTACAGACTTGGAGATCATTAACCTTGGATCTTTGGATTTATAGTATTACTCAGATTTGGTAAAATTTCAACCATCATATCTTTAATTTTTTTCTATTTGTCTTCTCTCATGCCTCCTTTGTGGATTCTGATTAATATATTAATTTATTTAAAGTTGTCCTAGGGTTTACTGATATTCAATTTATTTTTCTCCATATTTTATTTTGGATATTATCTGATGGAATTTTTTCAAATTCAATAACTTTTTCTTCTCCTACACCTAATCAGTTGTGATTCCATTCAGTATATTTTTAATCTCATGTATTTTAGTTTCCATCTCTAGAAGTTTAAGTTTTTAATCTTTTTTTAAATCTTCCATTTCTCTACTTAAACTTTTCTTTCCATTCTTGAACACATCTTGCATACTACTAAAAACTATTTTAATGTCCTTGTTTATTAATCATATTGCTTATTAAATTTGTGTGTGTTTCTATTAATTTATTTATTTTTCTCATAATGGGGTATATTTCCTGCTTTTGTGCTCTCGTGGTAATTTTTTATTTGATATCAGACATTGTAATCTTACCTTGTTGGGATTTTGCATACCTATAAATATTCTTGAACTCTATACTGGCATGCAGTTAAATTATTTGGGAACAGTTATAGCCTCTTGATGCTTGCCTTTAATCTTTATTAGGTAGAATCAGAGCAACCCTTACTCTAAGGCTATTTTTTCTCCACTAATGAGGCTATACCCATCTGAGTATTCTTACTAATGTCCTTGAAATTAAGAGGTGTTTTTCCTCATCTCACAGGTGAGAACACAGATTATTCTCAGTACAGTGTTATCTCTATTGAATTGTCCTTCTCATCCTTTTGGGTGTTTCTTTTTCTGAATTCAGTTTACACATATGCATCTGCTGATACGTACTCAGCAGAAAAGTAATGGGGACCACTGCGAAGATTTCTGTAAGTTTTCTGTGTGGAGCTCTCTCCTCTATAATATTCTATCTTGTGAATTCTAGCTTCCTTGGCTTCCTGGAACTCAAACCTTCATCTTCTCAAATTTGAGTAACTGCTCGGCTGTGTGTGTGTGTGTGTGTGTGTGTGTGTGTGTGTGTTTTCTCTCTCACTGTGAACAGGAAACTCTTCTAGTCATTAATCTAAGATAAATATTGTCCACACCTTAATTTTTCTTCTCTTGAGAATTATTGTCCTGCACTGACTATTGTAACATGTCTTAAAACAATTGTTTCATAATTTCATCTGTTTTATTTTTCAGTTTTTTTCTTAGGCAAAGAGGTAAATCAGTTTCCTGTTACTCCTTGTTGGTTGGTTGTGTAAGTCTAATTATTTTTAAAGATCAGAAACATATTTTTAAGAAATAATTCAATAAGAAATGCATATTGAAGTTTTATTCTTTATCAATTTGTTATAATACTAGATGTTCATTCTAATATAGACTACAATATGTTTCATAAAACTCCATTTTCCATCTCATACTATGTGAGTTGTCATGGAAACAACAACAATGAACAATTGTAAAACATGATTACTACTCCCAAGCAGCTTGCAGATTCTATATAGATAAATGAAAAATAATTAGTTACTATAAAATCTTTACAAATGATTCTTTAATTTAAAATTCTAATATCTATCAGTCAGCAGTACAATTTGATATTATTTCTGCTTCTACAGCTAAAAATCTGATAAAAGGTAATGCTGGAATTATATGAATTATAAATATTAAAAATCATATGCTATGGACTGAATGTTTGTGTCCCTCCCCCCAAAAAAAATATAGGTTGAAATCATAACCCTGAGAGTAATACATTTGGAGATGGGGTCTTTAGGAGGTGATTAGGTCATACAGACCAAGCCTTCATGAATGGGATTAGTGCCCTTATGAGAAGAGACATGAAAGAAATGATTTTTCCTCAAGCAATATCAGGATACAAGGAAAAAATAGTCATCTGCAAACTATGATGTAGGCCCTCAGCTGACACTGAATCTTCTTGTGCCTTAATCTTGGACTTTCAAGCCTCTAGAACTGTGAAAAAATATTTTTCTGCTGTTTAAGCCACCCAATCTATAGTATTCTGTTGTAGCAGCCCAAACAGATTAAAACACATGATTGTATAATTGTAAATGCTACTATTGACTTCCAGAGAGGAAATAATAGATTATGATTAGAGCAGTCCGTTACTATCTTTAAAACAGAAGAAAATATCTTTGTAAAACTAAAGTTCTGATTATATTAATAATTAATGCTTAATTCTACAGGGTTTTTCTAGAATTAGATATACATCTTCTGGTATCCAACAGTAGATGCATGAGTTACATAGTACTCCTTTTCTTCTTTGTTATAAACTCCAAGTAATTGCTCACTTATAAAGTTAAATTTTGTGTAGAATTCACAGAATCAGGATCTTGTGAAAAAAATAATATAAACTGTGAATATCGTTTGCTTCTTATGCCATGGGCATTAGAGTTTGTATCCTCTCTGGGGTTCCCAATTTCCTAAGTTTCAATGATTACTGAATCTCTCATTTTCTCCCTTTGATCTGATTTTTGTTCTCAACCTTTTCCTTCTCATAATACACAGGGAAGATTCAGTCTTCTGAAATCATTAGTTCTCTTTCACAAAATATCAAAATGTAGCAATTTCAGTGAAGACTCATGTCTAGGGTTATGGGTTTTCTTTCAACAAAAGTGGTTGGTTTGTGTGTTTGTTTGTTTTTTCTGATTTTGCTTTCACTTAGTTCCAATCTTTCATCTCCTAAATTTCACAGAGCCCAAGTTCACTAGGTAGGTTTTAGTCTCTTCTCTTCCTCCTCCTCCTCCTCCTCCTCCTCCTCCTCCTCCTCCTCCTCCTCCTCCTCCTCCTCCTCCTCTTATTCTTCCTCTCTCTCTCTCTCTCTCACACACACACACACACACACACCTACACACACACACACACACACACACTCACTTTCACTCTCTCCCTTATTTCTTAATTTAATTTAGGCTAACTTACAAAATAAGTTGTCCTTTTCTTAAACTTCTGCCTATTTCATGCATCAAACACAGATCACACATCATTTACACTACCAAGTGGATCTTACGAAGGGACTGATTTAACCTTTATTTTATTCCATTTTATTTTATTTTATTTTACTCACAAACTCTGGCACGTTTGAGTTATAGGTTGCTGATAGAAATAAAATAATTAGATACTGGATTATTGAATGCTATGTGGAGAAGAATGTGTTTCATCACTTGTAGAAAGACTACCTCGTGCACATGCCTGGTGTGAACCAGTATTATTTACAAGTGCAGAGCAATCTGAAAATGTCATTATGAAAGGAATGTGCCCCTGGTTGCTATAAGGGAGGCAAAGCCTGATTTTCCCCTTCACCTTGAAGTCAGCCAGCCCAATGTCTGCTATTCCCCAACTACAGGAAGGCATTACAAATGTGATTAAAAAATGATTTTGTTGGATGTCTGACAGAACAGTTCCTACTGAGAAGGTAGGCACAGTAAAAGGAAAAGTAGTTTAAGACACATCATATTAGTGGAAAGTACATTTGTAAAGAAGTCTCTTGAATCATTTTCAGAATCATGAACAAACTTGAAGCCTGAGTCACTGTGAACTGAAAACACGCTTGAAACTTTGTGGTGATGACAATTTGGGCTAACAGCTAAGAAGGTTACATGGTGATCAGAGTCTCATGATTTTTCTCACCACTACTGAGTTAGTAAATATTGGTAATCTCCCAGGGGAAAGTGTTCTTGGTACATTTCCAAAATAAAGAAATTAGAATAATCATACAAGATCATGCATACTTATTTATACTAAGCTTTGGAACACTTCGTGTTTCATCCATTCTAAGTTATTATTATTACTAAATTTTGCTCATGCTGAGAAGCTCCTTGACACTAAGAGTCCCACACTTTATTTTAAACTCCACAGCATTAAATAAAATCCAGGATTTAGTGTATTTCTGGCCCCTCAGGAAAAGAGGCTCAGCTGCCCAAGCCCTAGCCAACCCCTGGGGAAGTTACAAGTTCAAAATGCCTAATTTTTTGTCCACATCAGTGAATAACAAACAACGTTTTGAAAATATTGTGGATACAAGCTTTTTTAACATACAAAATAAAAGAACATAAAAATGATATAAAAGTATAGCATCACGTTACAGCACCTGTAATGATAGCTCTGGGGATAAACGTTTGTGTGCAGGACCTATCAGTCTTTTAAGCAGTATGCTTTATATGTGAATTATATAATAATGAGAAAGAAATTAACCGAAATATATATTAATAATAGGCCCACCTAGCCATTATACTTGGACACCAGCAAAATTTTAACTACTAAATGATCTAATTTTTTTTTCCTTTCTAAGCATTTACTTTTTGGTATAATATATATAGCACAATAACTAGTTTTAGGTAGAGTCATGCGAACAACAGTTGTAAAGAGGAAGCATTTAGTCTAATTTCTAAATTACAGGGAAGGGCGATTTCATTAATATATTTTATTCCATGTCTTGCTTATTCTGGAGAAAGTTCCCTTTTGGCTTCTGTTGCTCTCCAGGAGTATTGTAATATGACACTCAATCTCTATCTGTAATTTTAATTTTAATTTTCCACTGCATGGAGGCTAAGGAGGAAACCAAAGAGAACCACTCCTCATTTTGTACCTACCCAATTTTACACCAACTGCTTAAATACTGTTTTTAAATTAACGTTTAGCTATTCCTTCCTGAAAAAAAGTTGATGTCTTTAACAATTTAGTGAATAGCAGTGTACCTTATATTTCAAGAGTGATCTTATCACTTGATATTTTTGTAATAGGACATCAAGATAAGTATGGGCATATACTAGGTGTTTAATGCATGATTGTTGTGTGAATAACTGAGCTTATACTATATATAATGCATACAGGCATGAATAAGTTAGCCTTACCAAGCTTCAATACTTAGTCAGTCTGCCAAGCTTCAGCATGGATGCAGTAGCATGGTGGATACATGCCATGACATGACAAGTAGCTTCCTTCAACATTAATATGAGAAAAACACTATACACAAATTATACATACTACATCTTACTGTCCATATAGAAACTTTCTTTTATTCCTCACTAGAGAATTAGAAATTCCTGAGCAAAATATGAGTAGAAATTTTATTTGTAATTTCAGCATTTGCACACAAGATTAGAGCACATACAGTTTCCTGGAGAAACTTTTTTTTTTTTTTTTTTAAATGTAGACTTCCAGCTTCAGTCTTGAAAGGAAGCTGATTTTATGGTTCTAGAGAGCATTCCCGGTATCTTCAGTTTTAATCCTTAATCCAAATGACTCTGATAGAGGAGGTCCCTGGGCCATGGCCCTGCTGATTTTGATGGGTATTGCTTGTGTCAAACACTTTATCATCAATTGCAGAAATTTCTCAATTTTGTAGTCACTTTAGGCTCAAATGTTTATTTTTCTTTATTACAAGATAAAAAGACATATAACTTCAAAAAGCCAGTTTGCACAAAAGTCTCTCTTGACTCTTCTCTAGGTAAGAAGAATAAATCAGCATTGCCATCCTATGTTCCCATTTATATTTTTGTTTTCATGATGCACTTCATATCTAAGACTCAGTGGAACCCACCAAGAAATAAAGGTAATTTATATAAAAATATTTCCCATAAAAATACAAATGGCTTAAATATCCCATCATGGTTGAATGGAATATGTATATGCCATTAACTGGAATGGATTATATATTTTTAATGTCATCAGTTACTAAAAATCCCTGTCATATGATACATTAAGCCTTTCAAGAAAGGTTATATTGCCCCCAAGGAGACAAAAATTAGTTGATCATGAGCAAAAACATCACACTCTTTGAACTGCAAATACACACACCCAGACACACACATATACACTCAATATAAACATATATATAGATATGTAGTATATCCGTGTTAGTAAAATTTTAGAAAAGGGTATTAGGGGAAATTATCTAAAATAGCTTTTTAAGGGGGTAGTAAGGAAAAAAAAAAGATTGTTGAGATATGCTGTTTTGATATTTGTAACTTTACTTTCTAATAGAAATTTCATTTTTTTAAATTTTTGAACTTGTATGTTCTATGTTCTATTTTTTTTTTTACTACAGAAAAAAGGCTATTAAGTATACTCTTTGTTGAAAAGAGTATTTTTATCTAATCACTTTCTAAACTCTAGAACAGCAACAATGTTTGGCTTCATGTAAATATACTTCTGAAATAGGGAGAGTGCATTGGTATTTAGCCTCATTAATACATTGGTGAATCTCTTCAATTTTTGAAAAGACATTGTGTAGGATTAGTACTACTTCTTCATTAATTTTTATTACAATTATTTGAGTAAAGACATTTGGGCAAAGTCTTTGTGGGAATATTGAAATTAAAAGTTCAATATTTTCATTTAATATAACTCTATGTTTTTTATTTCTTTTGAGTCATTTTGGTAATTTATGTCTGTCATGAAATATGCAAATTTTATCTGATATTTTTAGCAAAAAGTTGCCTGTGATGGTTTCTATACCCTTTAATATGTTAGGGATCCATCATGGTGTCCCCTTTTCATGACTTATATTGGTTATTTGTATATTCCTTTATTATGCATATGACTAGATAGAGGTTTACTTATGCTATTGATCCTTATTTTTAAAATTTTGCTTCTGCTTTATTGATTTTTTTCTGTAGTTTGTCTATTGTCTACACTCTTTATGATTAATAAAGATATGTATGATTTATACTCTTATCTTTATAATGCCTTTTTTCTACATGTATTGAATTTCTTTATTTAGCTTTGTCTATCGTCTTTAGATGTTCACTTAGATCATTGATTTCAGAACTTTCTTTTCTTCTAGTATAAATACTTAACGCTATCCATTTCCATTTAATCACTGTTTTAGCAGTATCACAGAAATTTGTATGTTTCACATATTTCATTTTTATTTACTTTAAAATAATTTATAATTTTCTTTGTTTTTTGAGTCCTGTTAGTAATAAATGTATTGTTTAATTTATAAATATTTTGCATTTTTCAAATATTTTTTCTTTTATTTATTTACAATTTAATTCTATTTTCTATTTTGCTTGGAGAGTACACTAATATACTCTATAAGATATCCATCATTTTTAATGAATTAACTTGTTTTATGGCTGTGATGGTTAATTTTATGTGTCAAATTAGCTAGACCACAATACCTTGATATTTGGTCAAACATTATTCTATATGTTTCTGTCAAGTTATTCTTTTATATATGACTAACATTTAAATCAGTAGACTTCCTTCCATAATGTGAGTGAGGCTTATTCAGTCACCTAAAGGCCTTAGGAGCAAAAAAGCTGACTTCTCCTGAGGAGGAAGGAATTCTGTCAACTGCCTGTCCCCACACTGGAACTGCAACAGCAACTCTTCCCTGAGTATCCAGCCTGTCAGCCTAGCAGATTTGGAATTTTGGACTTGCTAGCCTCCATGATATTGCATGAGTCAATTTCTTAAAATCTCTCTCTGCCCAACCACCACATGCATCCTATGACTTCTGTTTCTCTGAAAATCTTTGACCAATACAAAAGCCCAGCCTATGTTCTGTCTTGGTGAATGTTCCATGTGCTCTTCTAAAAATGTGAGCTGTGTGTGTGTGTGTGTGTCTGTGTGTGTGTGTCTGTGTGTGTGTGTGTAGTTCTACAAATGTCAATTAGTTAGCTGTGTTTTCAGGTCAACTTGTTCTATTAAATAATAAGAGGGATATGTGAAAGTCTTCAGATATAATTAGTAGATTTATCTATTATTCCTGCTTGCAGTTTTTCAGTTTTTGCTATAGGTCTTCTAAAGCCCTGTTATTAGATACATACACGTTTATATCTGTCTTGATGAATTTACCACTTTATTATTATGAAATGTCCCTTATGGCTCCCGGTAATACTCCTTGCTATTAATTATAATTTTTCTGATAGCAATATACTCACTTCAACTTTCTTATGATCAGTGTTTGCATTACATATTTTTCCCATTTGTTTTAGTCTTAATTTAATGTTTTTATATTGAATAAGTTCCTTATTAATAATTTAACAGCATATAATTTTGCTTTGCATTTTTATTCAATCTGAAAATATCTTCCACTTAAGTGGAATGATTAGATTATTTTAATCCAATGTAATGAGGAATATGTTTGGTTTTAAATCTCAAATTTTGCTATTACTTTCTATTCACTTATCATTTTTTGTTCTTTTTTTCTGCCTCCTTTTGAGTTGAGTCTTTTGAAGATTCCATTTTATTTTCATCATTTTTTCTCATTGGTTTTTAGGAATTTAATTAGAAACTGTCTTGGTGCTTTTGTTTTGTCTGGTTGTTTGGTTGTTTGTTTTTGTTTACTTGGGCTTCTTTGAGCTTCTAAGATCTGTGGCTTTATAGGTTTCATCAAATTTCAAAATATATAAATTTCAGTATATTTAAAATACATAAATTTCAAAATATATAATTTTATATACACATATAGAGATTGTAGCAGGTATGTTAACCTTTATATTGGCTCACAAGCTCCTGTTAATTGCATTTTTGTGTGTGTGTTTTTATCTTTTTATTGCTTCTATGCTTTTCTTTGACTACTTTCTAATGCTATGTCTTCAAGTTTCCTGATCTTCTGCACTTCCTAATTTGCTGCTAATTACATCCAGTTAATTTTTAAATGATAATGTATTTTTTATCTCTAGTTCTGTTGTTGTTATTTCAATTCTTTCATTCTCTTTTTATATGTTTATACATTTCTTTAATATGTGATCATGATGATAACAGCTGTTTTAACATTTTGTCTACATATTCTATCACTCTTTCATTTCTGAAACTGTTTTTATTTATTGTTTTTTTCTCCTGGCTTTATTGGATGTCGGACATTGTTAATTTTATGCTTTTGGATATTGAGTGTTTCTTCCTCCCTTTAAAGAAAGTTGAGCTATTTTTTTCGGGTAATATGTCACTTGTGGTTCAATTTGTTCTTTTGAGGCTTGTTTTTAAGTGTGGATAACCAGTTCTAATGTGACATTTTTCCTAGGGATAAGTGAGTACCCTAAGATATGGCCCTTCTAGGATCTCTATTTAAATTCTCTGAGTGACCAAGGAAGACTCCCCACTAATTACCCGTGTGAAATGGGAATCATTGAGGTCTCAGCATTCTGGTATTTCTTAGATCACCATCATTAGTCTCTGCCCTAAGCATACACATTTTACTCTTTAGCAAAACTCAAGGTGTGCCCTATACCAATTTCTGCATGGCTCCCAGGGCTCTGACCTCTATCTTTCAAACTCAGCAAGCCCCCTGTGCTTTACTTGGGATCTCCCTTCTGTTCAAAAAGGTGTCCACATGTAGACCGTTGAAGTGATCATGTGACTCACCTCATTTTACTCCCTGATTTCAGGGGTCACAATCCTGTAACACCTGTAATCTAATGTCTGAAAATAATTGTTCAGTTTTTCAGTTGATTACAGCATAAATGTAAATCTGTTCTTGTTATGTCATCATGGTTAGAAGAGGAAATTCTTTTAATTGGAAAAATACAATTTGGGTTATTTCCTAAACCTTATCTTGTTTAATCTTTAAATAAAATGGGTTTTGTCTGTTTGTTTACAAATATATATTTCAATTCCTAAGAATCTACTATTATTTTCTTTTATCATCTTTCATAGTAGCATGCCACTGACTTTAGTAGAATGGAACCATCATCTTGAATCTCTCTCAGGATATTCATTAGGATGTTTTTAAAGTATTCTCTAATTGTTTAATCACCTTTGGTCTCTATAGCTAATGCTATTCTATTTCTTTATTGTGGTCCTTTTTTAATGCATATATTTATTTGTTGTTCACACCTGCCAACATGAGTTTGGGGCCTAACAAGACATTTTGGGGCAGTGAAGAAATTTTTTAGGAATTTTCTATGCTGTCATTTCTTCTGTTCAGTTAATCATTACTGAAACTCTATCCTTACTCTGCTAGTGGTTTTCACCTTCCTTCTATGCATTACACTGGATACATTCTCTTTAATACATATTTGTTGTGTTTTCAATTGGAAGCAAGAAAGGCTAATTATGCATGCTCAGTTTACTATCTTGAAATTTTTAAATAGATTTTTAAAATATATCTATATAAAGGAGAATGCTCTCCCAGTGGTCTGTTAAATGTCTGCTCCCAACTTCTTATGCCACAAATGGTTTCTATTTGTATAGCAATTATATTCTGCTCTGTATCTGTTAGTTTTACTTTCTGCTTGAGTAAACACTATGATAATTCCCATAGTGGGTGTGAACTAAAAGTGATTTCTTATTGGGTTAACATGGATGTCTCTCTGCATAACTTTATTAAATATTCCCTTGCATTGTTAACATCTCAAGTTTTAAAGCTTAAGAATTTTGTGCCATTTTTAGTGCAGGCTGCATGTCTACTGTTTTTTAATCATTAAAAGTGATATTCCTATTAATTGCTGTGGCTTATATTTTCAGAATGTGCAAAGTTGACAAATATGAAAACAAAGAACAATGATTAAGAAGCTAAGCATTTGAATTTGTAAAACTAAAGGAATATGTGATTTCCTTCTTAAAGTGACTTGCAACACAAGTTATTTTGACCAAGTTAAAATATTTAATATTTCTCCTCAAAAATATCCACTTTCATTCAAGTTAAACAGTTTAAGATTAAAATAAACTATAACAAAATTTAGAATGCCATAATTTTTCCTTTTATATTTCTATTTACTTAATTATGCTATGTCAGCTGTGAAAACTTTTTCACTAGAATAACAGAGTAAGAAATTATATGTGATAAATGAGACATACGGTCCAAAGGCTGTGAGTTAAATGTTTTCTATTGTCCCAGAACAGCCAAAATAAATTACTTATTACTAATAACATATTTACAGAAAACATATATGATTATAAAACATAACAACTAAAAGAGCAATTTTGTCTTAACCCTAACATGTAACTGCAGAAGATGTTAATTAAAATTCTTTAGATTGATTACTAGAGGAAAGAATTACTGTGCTTGAAATCTACATCAACATATCTATCTCTAAGAAATGGTACAACATTTGTAGCTTGAGTGATATAAAATATACTTGGATAAAATCTTAAAGAACATCTCATTAGGAATAACCAGGATTAAGGTGATACACTGAACTCAACTGAACATGTGCACTTCATTTACTACCTTTATGCCACTTCTAGTCTAGTACAAATGACTGTAAAACTATAACTATAGGAATTTATTGTCCCCTGGATGAATGTTCATGCAGCTAACAGTTACTGAGCATTTACACCTGTCATACATACATCACAAACCTCTAGGAGAAATTCCAGGGATTTGGTTGTGTCTTATACTGAACTATTAATATGTTATACAATTGTTGTGACATACCATCAGCTTTCATTGCACAATTAACATAGTTATTCCATATATACCCATCATGTTCTTCTTACCTTTATAAGATTTCAGAAATAGGGTAAACGTTTACTATTGTGATCATTCATGAATTTTATTTTCACATTTATTTGTTAAGGAGTCATGTAAACTTCAGTTGATTATTTAATATTTTTTCAATGAACAATACATAATTATTAAATGATTCATGCATATTTGTTGGCATTTTTTTCAAAAAGAAATTCAGTTCCCTTAGTGTCACAAGAAATAAATTCCATTTAAATAAAAACTTCAATAAGAAGTATTCTCTTCTGCTCTTTGTAAAATGAAATTTAATAAAATAAAACAATTCAGTAGCTACATAAATTGCTATTGATCAGTCCATCAGCTTAATATGTTTTATTAAAAGTATTGCCTTTAATAGTAATCCACATGTTGCTTTTCAACATGTTCCATTATTAGTCACAATTTCAGCATTATTGATTGCATTATACCTTAGATCAGTTTCTCTCTGATTAAATAAAAGTATGTTGCCTACTCCCTTACCACCGATGAAGCTAGGGTAAAATTATTACTTAAAATCAGTTAGATTCCAGGGCATGTACCATTTGACCTCATTAAAATAAATGTTTTTTAATACTCAATAATATTACCATTAAATTGTTCTGTGGTTCTTGGTAGAAACAATAGTTTATATATACTAGTAAATAATTTCTTTTTGATCCTTAATGTCAAGTCCAGACCAAATTCATTCTTATATCAACCATGGATTTCTAAAATGCCTACAAATTCTAGTATTATCATGGGACTGAGGCTCAGGCAAAGAAATCCAATGTGATTGTTCTTTGAAATGTTCCTAATAAGGATACATTTCATCAGAAGCAATTCTTCTTTCTTGATGTTTTAAAGAAAACCATTCTGACCTTCCTTCATTATTTCTATTGACTTTTCTGCCAAACTCTGCTACTTGAATGGCCATTGTTTAACTTTGGCAGAAGGATGTTATTTTTTCTTCTTAAGAACAAGTCATCAAATTCATCAAGTAGGTAAGATTTTTCATTGAATCTGGGCTGTGACATTATCCTTTTTTTCAGAGATTTTGTATTTTTAAGAATCCATTAACAGAGGCTCAGTGGTATACATTAGAAGTCATAAGCACACGTCTATATTTCAGATTTTGATGGTGAGTACTCAACCCTCAGACATACTCTATAGTATTCCCTACACAAGAAAGAGAGTCTTATTGGTGGCTACAATGTATTTCTTTTGATAACAGAATTGTTTAATGTTGCATCTAAGAAAGCATATCTAAATACCTAAGCATCAAAGATAATTAAATTTATAAGCCCAATATATAGAAAAACATTTGATATCCAGAAATAAGTTTTTTAGAAACCAGAAACTATAGTAACAGTGTGGAAAGTTGTCAGGGTGATGGGGGGATGAAAATTTTGGTAACAACATACACTCTGAGCACCAAACAAGTAAATTCAGTTGAGATAATATACTAGTAACAAGATTATTATTATTATATTTATTAGTTAACTCTTTTATCCATTTAAAAACATTGATGTGTTTTGAAAATGAATCATTAGGCAAAAAAGAAAAAGAACTGTGTAACTGCTAAACAATTATAAAGTTTACACCCAACACATTATTTTAATTTAGGCACAATTTTTGTCATTTTATTCCCCTTTATTCTTATCTCATTGAGCCAATTTATGGACCCAGATATTAGTTCAAGATAAGAATATTATCTCAGAATACGCTGTACAAAGTTAATTCATTGTACAGACATCTCTGAGCAGAAAACATGTCCCCTAATTGTAGTAGCTCATAAAATAGACATAATGAAACCAAAGCCTTAGTCACTCTCACAAGTAAGCAATGAAAATTAATGCTTACAAATCAAAGAGAAATGGTTCCTATTTTTCTCTCATGAAATAAAGCTCTCACTTCACACCATTTAGAACACTCTGGGGCCTAAATTTTAGGCACAGATGGAGCACTCCAAAGAAAATGGGCCACAGAAGATTAAAACACACAATCAATAGTAAATCCCCAGGCTTCAGAGTCACATATTTTGAGTATTCCCATCTAATCCCAGAAGATTATAGTTATTAAAGATAATATTTTTGGATCTGACAATATTTTTGGATCTGAAACATTCGCTTTCTGTTTAAAAGCATCAGGGGTGAATGCCAATATTATCATTACTATTACTATGACTACTCGGACTGCTGCTGCTGTTACAAAGTATAGATTATGTGTCTACTTTCAGGTATAAGGAACTGTTCACTACTCACTCTTTTTAAGACATTAATTGCTTTCGGGCATGACTGAGTTACAATGACTGACATCTGGAATCCACTTAGGAGAGATTTGTTATTAGTAGCTCAAACTGTTGATCTTACTTTTGCAGCCATTGTTACTTTGAATAAAATCGCTTTCTTTCTCCAGGTTCCCAAAAGTAAAATATCTGGGCACAGCTATAAAGTTCTTTGCTGCTGGATTAGTCATTTTAGTATTATTATTATTTGAGCATTCAGAGTAGTTTGTGTGCAAGTTATGAATCTACATATAGCTTCTAAGATTTTCTGTCATGCTTTACTTTAGCTTATAGGTCTTCTTAACACCAACTTTACTTATCAGAATCCCAATAAACAGCATAGCTTAAATTACACACTAAACAATTTTAATGAATAAATTAAACTCTGAGGAAAACCTTGCAATAGTTTTCTGAGGGGAGTTAAGTATGTGTGCAGTCAGATTTCATTTAGTGGTAACATGTTTATCCCTGCATTATCAAATTATAGATACTATAGATATTGAAAAAAAAGAATCACTTAATAGAATATCAATTCATGTTCATAGAAACAATGGGAGAGAAAATCCATTGTCTCTAAGTTTTGTTTACTGTTTTTAACTGTCCAAGAAAACTGGGCCTTAATTATTAATATATCCATTGGGAGATTGTCTTCATAGATGATGCTTCTGGAAAATTCCCTTAATAGTGAGACTATTACCATCCTTTTATCAGGGTTTCAGTCAGAATTGTAGTACTTTTGGCCAATGACTGCTTAAATACAGAACAAAGAAAATTATAGAACAATATCAAAATCAATTGTAAAGAAGAAAGTAGAGCTAGGAAGAGAATTTCTATTTAAAAGTATGTTCTATTCTCATTTTCATTACTATATCACACATCTCTATTGATATAATTTTCTAGTAGTGTCTATAACTTTGCCTCTGTTGCAATGGTCAATGAAAATATGATAGTTTCTAGGAGTTATCTAATTATTTATATAGAATATAATTCACCTTAACTGGTCTTGCTTTGAAGAATAAAATAGGGGTGTAGAATAGCATTAAGTTTGAGCCTACTCTTAGAAAGACACAGGTTCTAATTCTAACTCTGAGCTATACTAACTGTGCCATCTTGTGAATGTGATCACCTTTTTCATCTCTTCTGTGAATAGGAACAATAGTATATATCTGGTAAGTTTATAAGAATTTGGTAAGTTAATAAGTACAATCCATTTAGCATGTTGCTCAATAAGTTATAGCTACTATTATTCTACCCTAATTCCCACTTAAATTGTGGAATGATTCCAGAATGAGACAGGTTATGAAATAATGTAGTTGTTCTTCTAGGCCAGTGGCCCTGTGGGAATCACAAGTTCCCATTATTTTCTGCATATAAATATTCTGAGAACATATTTTCCTAAAGACACAATTGCGCTTAGGAAAATGAAGAATTATGAACAAATAGTTTGATCAAAAGGCTAGCAAAATATCAAAGGATATCAAATAGTTTGATCAAAGAGGCTACTTCTAATAATGTTCACAGAATATCAGTCATTTTATTTTGTGTAATATCTATACTTGTTTTATGTTCAAATTGTAGTCATGTAAAAAATTAATACATATGTGACATTCATGGAGTTTGTTTTAATTTTTACTTAAACTTAATTTTACCTGGTATGTCTTCCTTTTAAGAAAGGAGAAACAAGAACAAAAATGGTGAGAATTACTCCTAATTATTTCATAATTATAACGGTGATGAGGAATGTACTAAAGGTGGCTGATTCTACTGTCTGTGATTGTCTATTAATTGTCCAAGAACATTCCAGTTCTATACTTTAATTTTAATATTCAAGATTACATAAGATGAGATACCATTTCTGACTCTATGTGCCTTTTGCTGTTGTTTGCTGTTGTTTTGCTTTGCTTTGCATCTTTGCCTCTCACAGACTTTCTTAAGAGTTTGTCCTGGCAAAATGTGTTTTGTGACACTTCTGCCTTGAGTGCTTATAATGGTAACACCCTCATAAGACAATTTGTATTTACTTGTGTGGGACCAGTTCCATATTGACAGTCTCGTCTCTGAATGTTTGTTCTTCATCTTTGCTTTACCTGAAACAGCCATCACCTGAAAATGCCATTTCTCCAGGGTGTGGGGCCAGTTTTTTTCTTGTTTGTTTGTTTTTTTCTCATACTTTGTGTATCTCACAGTTGGGGAAAGGGTAGATATTTTCTCAGCGACTGATTTCTCAATACAAAGCATTTTTCCTTCCTATTCAACATAGGAAAGAAACACTATCGTCTTCTCTGGTCTGTCATATACTGAGTCCCCAGATCAATCTCTCCAAGGAAGATTAAAGGAGCTGTTTATACATGTTGTCTCCAGTTTTGTGTATCCCAGCATATTTTTAAGAATTATTTTCAAATATACAATAAAGGTAGAGAATAGTAGAATTAAATATTTTAAAAAACACACACAACCTCATGTACCCAACTATCTAATTTTAACAGCTCTTAACATTTTGTCAACATCATTTTTTTTATTTCTTCTCTCTCTTTCCCTCCCTTCCTTTTTTCCTCCCTTTCTCTTTGTCTCACTTCCTCCCTCTCTCCCTTTCTCCCTGCCTAACTGCCTGCCTTCCTTCCTTCTTTCATTTCTTTCTTTTCTTCCTTCTTTGTATTTCTATTTAGAAATACAATATCACATATAGTAAAATCTCATGTTCTCCTATGTCTTCGTCTCAGATGTTCTCTTCTTTCCCTTTTTTAAGAATTATCCTTGGCCAGGTGCAGTGGCTCACACCCATAATCTTAGAACTTTAATAGGCTAAGGTGAGGCAGAATTGCTTGAGACCAGGAGTTGAAGACAATCCTGAGGTCATACTGAGAACCCTTCTCTACAAAAAATTCAAAAATTGGCTGGCCATGATGGGGCACACCTGTAGTCCCAGCCACTCAGGAGGCTGAGGCAGGAGAACTGCTTGAGCCCAGGAGTTTGAGGTTGCAGTGAACTATGAGGATGTCACTGCACTCTAGCCTTGTCTAGAGTGAGACCTTATCTCAAAAAGAAAAAGAATTATCCAGATATTGATATTATTATATCTATGCATCTTTTTATACCTTTTCTATCTATGAATCTATTTTATATATTTTCAAATTTTTTTATAAATAATAAAATTCAGCAATTTTCTTTTTGCTCAATTATATGTTTTGGGATGTATTTTTGTTAGTATTTGCATGCTACTCCTTGTGTACATATTTAGAAGTTTTCTAACATTTTTATTCTGAAGTGGAATATTTGGATTTAAAATGAGTGAATATATTGAACTACATTAGATAGTCTGAAATTTCTCATAAATGGTTGTTCCATTTATATTCCTAATATCAGTGTAGGAAAATTCTAGTGTCTCTATAAACACATCAATATTTGGTTTTGTCTCACTTTTTACATTTTTGTCAATCTGATGGATATGTGATAATATCTTATTGATATGCAAAACATTTCATTCCAATACGGGTTCTGTCACCATAAGACAAAGGAATTTCTTTTTGTAAAGATTACTGTTAGCCCCCAAGTTGTTATATGCAATAGACACATTTCAAGCTTCAGCTTTCTTAGTAGCACTTGAAACAGTTGACGATTTGTTTCACTGATTACTGAATCATCAATGTTTACTAAATGAATGACTAAGTAAATGAATAGGCAGTACCCAATATTTGTTGAAAGAAATAATCTCTCAACCAACAGAGCAAAATAACTCTTTTATCTTTCTTTCAAACTCAAGAAAATTTATTTCCTAAAGTATTAGTTAGATGCCTACTAAGTTTTATTAATAGTATGCATGATAGACATAAAAGATTCAATGAAGCCATTCTTATCCTTTCAGTATGGAACAGGACTTGGACTAATATACACTTAATAAATATGTGCTTAGCAAATAACATAATAAACTTGATCTTTCTTTCTTAAAGTACCTTTTCTATTGCAAAGTTACATACTTTTAAATACTTTATTTTCTGACTTCTGTAGAAAGTTTGTGTCAAACAGTATGGACTTTGTCTTCTTTATTTTTTATATTTAGGGTATAGAATAGTGCCTGGCAGCAGGCAAATATTACAAAGTAAATGAGTATTTATTGAACATATGAATAAATTGGAAAGTAAAAAAATAATGTCTATATAATATTTGTTCTAATGAGGGTTTAAATGAAATTTAAGATGTGGCATTCTCTATCTAATATCTTTCAATGATAGCTAGGGAAATGATCTATTTAGAATTTAAACCATGTAGAGAAGTGCATCAGTTAATACAATCAAAATACAGGTATTTTTCTGAAAATGGGTGGGCAAAAGAAAATGTAGGAAAATCCTGTGCCTCTTCCTTTGCATTTGGATGTCAGCGTTGAGCCTTCCCTGGGCTGACCTCACAGGATTGGATCTCAGTGCTGACTTAGTGCATTTGTAGACTGATTTTTCAAACTCCTCTGCCCCATAGTTGTATTGCTGAGTCAACAGAAAAAATAATCCTTGTCACACAAAACACTCTTCTTCACGGTGTGTCAATTCCTAAAATGCAGCAATTTAAATTCCATCACTTTGATTTAAATCAAATTGGAACATGGGACATATTTAAGTGCAAATTATTTTAGAAAATACAACCTTAAGTGGTATCCTTCAAATACAAGAGATTATTTCCTCACATTCCTCTCATATAGAAAGTGCTCAATAAATGTCTATGATATTATTAATCTGTAAGTTCCTAGGATGAGGTTCAAAGAGGAATTTTTGGTAAAAAGCAGAATATAAAATCTACAGGCTTCTAAAATTGGGGAATTCTTAGTATAGGCTACTAAAACAAAAAAATACCATAGAATTAAACAACAAACACTTGTTCTTCATAGTTTTGAAGACTGGGAAGTCCAAGATCAAGGTGCCAGACAATTTCGTTCCTGGTGAGGACCCTCTTCCTGGTTTGGAGAGGAATACCTTCTTACTGGAAAAAGAAATCATCTCTCTCCTCTCTCTTCTTATAAGGGTACTAATCCCATTCATGAGGGTTCCATCCTCATGACCTCATTATCTCCTAAAGGGCTCACCTCAGAATACTATCACATTGGGGATTAGTACTTCAACATATGAATAGGGGTGGGGAAACAAACATTAAGTCCATAGCAGGGAATAATGGTGAACCGGTGGGAGTAGGAAAGAAAGGAGGTTCTAAATGCTAGATCATTTGATAGTCAGCCTTGCCTACACCAGAACAATCCAGAAGGTCTTTACAGAAATAAATCTCAAGGCCTAGTGTGGTGGCTCACGCCTGTAATCCTAGCACTTTGCAAAGCTGAGGTGGGAAGATTGCTTGAGGATAGGAGTTTGAGACCAGACAGAGCAAGTGCCAGACCCTATCTCTACAAAATAGAAAAATTAGCCAGGCATGGTGGCATGCAACTGTAGTCCCAGCTACTCAGGAGGCTGAGGCAAGAGGATTGCTTGAGCCCAGGAGTTTAAGGTTGCAGTGAGCTATCATGATGCCAGTATTCTCTAGCCCAGGCAACAGAGCAAGACCCTGTCGAAAGAAAAAAAGAGAGAAAGAGAGAAAGAGAGAGAGAGAGAGAGAAAGAAAGAAAGAAGGAAGAAATAAATCTCAAATGATTTGTATTCATATTTAATATGTCAGTTTTACCAGGTATGGGGGAAAAAAAAAAAAACTGTAACACCAGAAAGCACACTGAAACCAGGATTTTTTTAATCCCCACAGAACCATAAAAATCCTGTCAATCACAGCTACTTCCCAGCATCAGGGCTGTAGACACCTTGACACTTAACAAATTCCTCCTTGCATTCCCAAGCCCCAGAGACATCCACTTTAGAGCTCTTAGAACATTCAAAATGAATCCAGATAATCTGGTCTTTAATAACAATAGACCACCCAAGATCAGCAGACATGATGGTAATTCATTTTTAGAACAAACTGACTTTATTTTTGACATGGAGAACCATCGTCCATAAAGCCTCAGGGAGAGGATTACAATCTGTGCATACTCAGTGGCCATTTATTATTGGTGAGCCCATGCCAGCAATGAGTTATTGTCAGGCTACCAAATCTACTCCCAGTCTGATGTCACCAGAAAGGAACAAAGGTAAAGGCCTTAAAACAAACTTAACAAAACAACTTTAAGATTTAAGGGGAAAAATGTTAAAGAAAGTATATGGGGAAAGGTCTGAAGGAAACAATGAGTTAGCTAAGTCTTTGGAATTGTCAGACATTCTCCAGACACATCTATTCACCTAAAATGTATAATCATGTAAAGACTTATTGAATGGGTGTCTCCCTTGAAGATTCTAAATTCTTTCTTTAAGATAGGTATTGATCTTTAATACCTCTACCCTACCTCTCTTCTATAGATATTTGGCTTTTAAGAAAGAAATGTATATATTGCTACAAGCACATCAAAAGAATGGCATTAGAGAAATGCAAGGTATGAAAGCCAATATCTTTAAGTGAAATTCTGTCTCCTAAATTGCATGGTGTGGGAGATTGCAACCATCATTTTCTGAAAACTTTCATTAATATCTCACAGAGCACATATATCAGTATAAAGACGAAATATGCTGGATCCCTACTTCTCAGCTAACAACTTAACATGCAGAATAAGAAACCAAAGAAAGAAAAATTGAAATATCTGAGAGGTGATAGATTGGAATGTTTTTGTCTCTTTGTTTTGGTTTGCCAATCTGTTTGTTTTTAGCTGCCTGAAGGGGAGCATTAGATTTAGAAGTGACCAAAAGAGATGTATAAGTAAGTAGATTTTCTACAGTGAAATAACAAAATAAGGAGGCCAGCAAATTCTATGAGTGGAAAAGGCAAAGATAATAAAAATTATTGATCAATCCATATCAACCTAAGCTAGACTGAAAGAAAAATTTTAGATTTCTGGAACCGTTAAAAATGGCAGATGTATTCTGCAGGTTTGGGGAAAAGTCATTCATATGGCAAGATGATCTTTCTGGAGAAATTTCAGGTACAACAGTGGAAATAGCAGGATCCCATTTTGATTAAAATGAGTTAAAAACATCTTGTCCCTGAGAACAGTTTTTGATATAGTTAAAAGGGGAGAAGTTGGAAAAGCACTGAACACACAATTACACTGGCTCACAATTGAAGCTATAGATAGAGTCATTTGACATTGAAACAACGGAGAAAAGATGTTTGAACCTGAGAAGAAATTCGGATTCATTTACAAAAGAGGGGTTATAAATGCTTTATGGCCAAAACAAAAACAAAAACAAAAATGAATGGAAGAGGGAATGTGTGTTCTGTACACTGGGGGATTGGAAGAAGCAGAGGGGAGTGTGGAAGTGAGTGAGGAACCCTAATGAGTGGAGAAATAGAAAAGGAAAGTTAGATGTAGGCTTTGCCTATTTCCCCAATTTACAATGGGCTCTTCTGTAACTGAACACAAAGGAAAATAAAACATTAAATTAATATGCATTTGATCTAACAACTTTACTTCTGTAAATGGGAGATTTTAATATATTTTTATCTAGAAAAATAAAAAAAAGGAACAATTTGGATAAATACTTGATAAAGGATGTACTCAGGGCTGGGGCTGGGTGGAGAAAGCAAATGGCTCTAGAATCTGGTAAAGGGAAAAAAATACAGAGTTCTCAATTAAATTTGAATTTTAAATAAATAAATATTATTGACATCATTATGCCCCATGTGGCAATTTCGATGTACTTCAACCACAAAGTTATCTGTTATTTATTTAAATTCAAATTTGACTCTGTACCTTATATTTATCTGGCGACCCTATTTGGATTAAAGTTTGGGTAGGAGAAAACAGAGCTGAGAGTTGGCGAAGAAGAAAAAACAGAGGTAGTGCAACATGGTAGTAGGCCATAAAGGACACAGAAATTTAAATAAACAAATGAAACAATGAGGTTTACTGCACAGTTTTAAATTAAATGTCATATAGTGCCATAATGTGTCTGTTCTAAATTATAGTTCCACTCTTTATTAATAAAGTCCACTACATAAAGCTTATATAAGTGGTTTGATGAGGAAAAGGGTTAACATAAAGAAAATTATTGGGGGGGGTGGCAAAGTCTATCTTAAAATGATTAAAAATTATGTGTAGTCCTGACCTAAACATGGCTAAAATTAGAACCTTATTTCTCTCTTTTTAGTTTCTCAGAATTTGCTCTATTCTCCACATGGCAAAATGGCTGGACATATCCTGTGTTCCATTTCTCAAGTTCAAATTGTGCAGAGACGTTTATCCATTTGCTCACAAAAATTCCACATAAGTTTCATTGAGGTGCTTTGTTTTTCATTGAATTGTCTGCTTATTACCCTTGAATCAGATGATATGTACATGGAAAAAATGTTTTGATTGGCCAGACCTAAGATGTATGCTAACAATTAAAACTACAGATAGAGTCATTTGACAACGAAACAGCTGAGAAAAGATGATGGAACCTGTTAAGAAATTGGGGGTATTATTTACAAATAGGGATTATAAATGCTTTATGCCAAAATAAAAACAAAAATAAAAAAATAAAAGCAAACAAAAAACCCAGCAATGGTCCACTATAAAGTTTAAACAGATTCTCTCTTGCTTTAGATTTTAGGAACAAAATGACACTGACTGACCTTATGTGTATTTCACTTATTTCTCTCCTTCCCTTATAGTAAGCTTCTAAACTTTAGCAATTTACCTTAAATCCCTTCAATCTTGCTATGAAAACTGCCCAAGTTAAGTGAATGAAAATGAATGAACAAATGAATGAATAGATGTAAATGCTATGTTCTAGACATGTAGACCAAATTAGTTTTTGCACAAAATATTAAAAGAACTGAACCGTCAGAGCAAACTTTATACTTTAAAATGATCTAGTTTAAGTTAATCATATATGAGATGAAAAATAAATCAACAGGAAAAAAATGTGAAGCTTGAAACTTATATCTCTAGAAGGATTTGAATTGCAGTCCACTGTCACTTAATTGCTGGAGTGACCTTCAACTAGTTATTCATCTATGGAATGGGAAGAAAACCTACTGATAGCGTCGTCATGGTGATTAAACATGACTATGTACACGCAAGTGTTGAGTACTAGTCTATAACCTCTATTGGCAGTGGGATCGTTACGGCATATTCAGGAACTAGCCCAATTCCTAGTGCATTTGAGGCACTTGATATATGTTTACTTAATTTGAAATGTGAGTACAAGACATTAAGAAAAGTGATCCTATTTTCCCTGTGTTTGTATGTGAGTGAGACAGAGAGAGAGAGATAAATAGAGAGAGAGAGAGGTGTAATATAGGGACATAATATAAAGCAGTAAAAATTCATTGCCCTTTCAAATCAAACATTATTCAAACTTCATTCTGACTCTATAAATAAGCATGTTAGGTATGTCAGGAATCCATCAAATTTGACTGAACACTTAAGATTTCATTTTTTTTCACCATTAGCTCTTTATAATTAGATCCAGCAATTGAGATATATTTTGCTTGTGCTACAGTTTTCTATTATAGATATGTAAAATGACTGACAAAAGAAATGAGAAACTAAAATTGTTGCTTTTTCTTCCTACCTCTTATTTCTGTTTCTTATCCTGTAAGGAAGGTCTTGTGTCTATTATATAATTCCTCAAAGGAAAACGTTATCTGTCTATAAACTATTCAGTAGGAAGGAAGGTAGATGTTTCTAATGCCAGAAAATTTTGTTGAATCTAATGTGATATGACTGCATATCTACAGGTTTTATTTAATTTTTAAACTTTGTGTCAATTAATACTTATATTGCCATCTATAATAAGTCCCACATGGTTACAGAAAACCATAGCATAGACCTCATTGAAATTCAAACAGCATGTTTATATGTCAAAAGTTTTAAGATAGTGTGAATTTAATTGATTTATGGTCGATGTTTGGTTACAATAATAACTAATAAAAGCAGAAATTTAAAATCAAAAGATTGCTCTTGTAGTTAAGATTGTGGGAGAAAAAGTACTTCTATCATTTAGTTAGAGTACCTGGTTTTTGGATGGCTTACCAAAATTAATCTATCAATTTTTACTCTGTACATATTATTGAACCTGTTAATGTCTGGGAAATATAAATAATAATATTATAGTCATATAATGTATCTAAAGATTGCTGATTCATATGGAGACAATATCCCTGAAGCTTTTGTTGTATGTTTATTTTTTACCATAAATTTTAAAATACAATCAGCATTTAACTGATTATAAAGGTAATTTGTCCTCATAACACAGATCAGAAATGTGGAAATCTTAAAGCTCCAATTAAAAATTATCAACAAACCCACCACATAATCTCGAATGTTTTAAAATATATCATTCTAAACTATGTTCTCTATACAAATATGCATACCTATTTTTTGAAATTATTGACTATACTCCATGGGGCTTTAGGTGAGGAAGTTTAAATAATAGGGAGATATTAGAAAATTCTGTCCATAAAATTAAAATATGAGAGGCTGAGAGCCAGCAGAGGCCCTGAGAATGCTGGCATGTGTGACAAACACACAGCAAGATGCAGAACATGATATGAGATGAGGCTAGAGAGATAGACAATTCCAGATCACAAAGGCCACAGTAAGAAGTTTGGGATTTACTATGAGATCATTGTTGTAAGCAGAATTCTAGGCATGACACCCAATGACTCTTATAAATCCCCTACCATTTGAGTGTCAGTGGAAACTGTAAATATGATGAGTCATATTAGCCCTTTTAGAGTTTTCTCCAGCAGGTACCAGAAAGGGAAGTCAGAGAGATTTGAAACATGAGAGGAAATCAGTGCACCATTCCTCTTTCTGAAGATGGAAAGGGCCTCATTCCAAAAAAATCTAGGTGGTCTCTAGAAGCTGAGAGCAACCCCTGGTGGACAGCTAGCAAAGAAACAGGGACTTTAGTCCTACAACCTCAAAAAATAGAATTCTGACAAAAACAGGAATGAGCCTGGAAGTGGATTTTTTCTCAGAGTCTCCAGATAAGATACCAGCAAAAAGACACCTTGATTTTGGCCTCATAAGGTGCTGAGCAGAGAACCTAGTTACAAAACTGTAATATAATAAACATGTGCTGTTTTAAGTCATAAAGTTTGCAGTAATTACTTACACAACATAGAAAACTAAAACAAATGAGAAGTCATTAGACAAAGAAGTGTCAGAATTGGATTTACATTTTGAAAATTTCACTCTCTGGGGAATAAGGTGGGGAGGAGGAGAGGGAAAATGAGGCAATCCTGAGTATACAGAAAAAGAAGAAAGGCCTCTTAAGAAGCTTTTGCAGCAACCTGGGACAAAGAAGACAGTGTCTTCAACAAAGGATAAAAAATGTAGCAATAGAGATTAACAACAACAGATATCCATAAGGGATATAGTATTTCACTTATTTATTCAGTTGAAGATGTTTTAGGAAGTATGCTAGGTGGTAGGGATATAGTGTACTGTGCTGAAAACCTTCTATACTTTTTTCTATGTTTCCACTCTTCTCTCTCCTTCCCGGTGCCCCTGGAGGCTGATCTGTACAGACTTCAGAAAGAAATTCTCTTGCTCTCTGATTCTGACTGGGATTTAAGCAGTGAGAAGCACTGGTAGGAGACTGGAAGGAGAGATGGGAGTGAGGCCAGAATATTTCTTTTTCTTGCTTTTATTATTCATTTTCATTATATTTATTATATTTCATTTATATGCATTATTTATTTTATTCATTAATTTTCTCCCTGTGGGTCATTGTGACTGGCTGCATCACTTAACCAAAAATCATAACCCTAACAGGATATTGGGTGCCCCTCTCCCCTTTTCTCCTTCTGGATCTGGTACATGTTTCTTTCTATTTCTCCCTTTAGACCTAGGAGTGGGATTCTAGGTCTGGGGAATTGCACTGGTCTAAGGTCACTTCATTGTAAATAGTTTCATTCCTAAATTCTTTTCAAATTACCCTCTGGGAAGATGCTATCAATTCCATGAACAGATTTGACCTCTAATACAAGTGCTTAGCAATTTTTCACTGTTGCATGTGTATCTCTCACACAAATGATTTCCATAGTCACTGTGATAGGTCAATCTAGAAGATAACCAGATATGAATGGGTCTGGGTCAGGGCAGAGAGTAGAGCTGATAAAGAATAGATATGTTGCCTTTGAATCATAATACCAACACACAAATGGAAATGTCAAGTAGGAGGTTGGACATGTGAGTCCAAAGTTTTACAGGGAAGTCAGGCTTGGAGATACAAATTGTGCATGTATTTAAAACCTGATTTTACAGGAGGTAAAGCATATAAAGAGAAAAAGGCCTAGGATAAAGTCTTAGAGAATTCTGACATTTTGACATTTAAAATGATAATAATGTAGCTTATATTTACCAAGCCATTGCACTGTTGTATACTTTTGGTGACAGAGAAACTAAGCCTCAGAGGTACAAGAGTGTTTTGGCCAAGCTCATGTGTCTAGAGAGTGGCAGAGCAGGTAGTCTGGCTCCAGACCCTCTCAGCTGGATAAAGATTAGCCTGAAAAGGAGACAGAAGCAGTAGCTAAAAGGGAAATAGGAATAGTGCATAATTAGGGTAACACTTTTCAAGTATGTGGATGGCAACGGATTCAAACACCTCTGAGAAATCAAGTATTATGAGCACATGATGATATTCTTTGGATTTAGTAACATGTAGATGATTTTTTTTCTTTTCTTTTTATTTTTTTTTTGCAATCACAAACAATAAATACTTCAATAAAATTTTGGCATGTATCAATTATACTTCTATCTTTTTCTAGAACTGAAATAGCTGTATCAATGGTATAGCTACTTTAAAATTGGTAAATAATTCCAGTTTCCTCTCCAGAAAAGGTAGAACTTTATACTCCTAGCAATAGTGTATTAAAGTATATGTTCCATCTAACCTTCTCAACACTGCTGTCAATTTGATGTCTATCAGTCTAAAAAGAGAAAAAATATTTCAATACTGTTTAGTTTATGTGCATTTGAATATTAGAGAGGGAGAAACCCTTTGTATATAACTATGGAAAATGATTATCATTATGAATTTTATAAAAAAAATCACAAGAAAAACTATAAATTATGACTTCTTAATGTTCGACAAAGCCTATGTCCACGATGTTCATTATCATATATTCTTTTTGGGTAATATTAGCTAAAATTAATTCAAGAAGAAAATGCTTCTGTACTCCCTTTAGCTTGCCTCATTTCTATTGCCATACAGCAAACTTGAACATCTGACATTTATCATGTAGCCAAATACATATTCATTAAGCAAGATGACTGATGATGATTGATCATGATGATGATAATGATGATGATGGTGAGGATGACAATGACAGTGGCACTCATGCCTTGATGAGCTTTCTCCTATGGTTAGGTGTTGTTCTCTTAATATTTTTTTTGTATGCAATTACAGTTAGGAATTGCAATATCATTTATACTTCAGTATTTTTTATAAGAGTGCAAAATGAACAGGAATGAAGGTAGAGTTAAATAGGAAACAAAATGAAATGTGAATTTTGCTCACTTGTGGGATATGTGTGTGTGTCTGTCTGTCTCTCTTTGCTAACACCTGTGGCTCTGCCTGGCTTTCTATACTTCTCTTTATTATATTCTTTTTTATTTATACTCTGCTTATTTAATATTATCTTTAAATTATTAGTGTAAACAATACATCTTCTAAATTACAACCTCCTCCCACAACCAGCACGTTACTTCCTGTCTTCAACCAAAACACTCCTCTGGCATTTTATCACTTACTATATCTAGATCTATTATTTGTTTCACATCTTCTTTATAGTCAGAAGTCCCATAGAAAACAGACTTAATATATATTTACAGTACTGGCAGCTCATGTATACAAGTAGTCTTGGGAAGTCTGGCTCTAAAATTTAGCTCACAATCAAAGCAGACTGTGTTACACACACGTGTGATAATTGGTATTTTCCTTTAGAAGACAATATATAAAGAATAGTAAATGAACTTTCTCAGGAGCAGAATTTATTTAATGACTAGAGTCATGTGGTAGGTAGCAAGAGAAGTTTTATAGCAAGCTTGACAATAATTTATCATTTTACTAGGAAAATGCAATAACAATTTAACAAAAGAATTAGGTGATGACAAGATAAGAGAAATAAATACATCAACCTAAATTTAAACAAAATGCTTAGAAATATCCAATTTCCATGTTTTCACTTTTGGAAAGCAATAGCTCATTATATATTTTCCTCTCCAAAACACATTCAAAATAACAATTTTAATTAGATAACTCTCATCACTTAATCGCATCATTTTATTGTTAATTCAAAAAAGTTCTTCTAGCTATTATATACAATAATTTTCATACAAAAAAGGGGAGGGCTCAAAGGTATACAATGGTCCTTGCCTACCAAAACTTAAAGATTATCTAATGGCATGCATATGTGGATGGGTAGTACAATCTAAGAACATTGATATAAAGGTTACGAATTCTAAAAGAACTGTTTTAGAAAATGCTTTACATGTAAGTGTTGCTACTTTTCCTGTGCTTGTAAGTTTTGTCCCACTCTTCTGTTGTTTTGTATTTCAAATGTTTTATACCTAAATTGTATACACTAAAGAACCTGTATAACCAGCCACTTTTATTTGCAAGTGACAAAAAAATTAAACTAGTTGAATGCAAAAGGAAACTTAATGGATTAGTCCAGGGGTGGTTCTTGTGAGTTATGGCTTGATTCAGAAGTTCAGCAAGTATCTTTAGAACTCAGTCTCTTTAAGTCTCTCAGCTATGTCCTCTGCCCAAGATTACCTTCATGTTGACACAGCTTTCTCAAGCATGGATTCAAGCACTAAGTCTGTTACTTATTACTATCAATTGAGCCACTCCAGCAAAAGAGAACGTTTATATTGAAATAGTTCCTGACAAAATCCTAGGGATGATACTCATTGGTTTCACTTCCATCGTATGTAACACCAGTGTGTTTAGGAGGGAATGGTGCTCTGATTTAGCAGTCTGGGTTATACGCCCAAGCTGCTACCCCATCCAAACCAAATGAAGTTAGACTAGGAGTTACAAAAAACTTGCATCCTGAAATATCTCAAGAATGAGTACATTTAAACTATTTCTATCTGATCTATAAATAAGGAACGCTGAAACTGCTGAACATTCTTTCATGAAACCAGCAGCATTTTTTTTCCTTCTCTTGAGGCACAAGTGGTTCATTAGTTTCAGAAAAGCACTTAGTATCTAGTTGTATTTTAATGTGAAACTTTCCTGGTCAACCATTATTAAAGCCAAAGTAATAAAGCAGTGGAGCACTAATTGCCTCCAAATGTCCTCCATCTCAGGGGTAGATACAAGTCAAAGAGGGAGATACACACAATTAGCTAAAGAGAGATTGTGTAGGTGTGTGGCATGTAAAGTGGCACCTGTTCAGGTGAGGATGCTCATCTGGAAAAGCAGTGAATGAGACTGCATATTATTATGATATATGGAACCAATAGAGACAACTTAATGAATGTGTGGTGGTATGGTTTGAATGTTTACTCCCTCTGAAACTCATGTGGAAACCTAATCCCCAATGTGGCAGTATTGAGAGGTGGGACCTTTAAGACAGATTGAGTCATGAGGAATCTGCCCTCATGAATAGCTTAATCTATTAATGAATTAATGGATCAAAGGGGTTAATGGAATCATGAGTTATCACAAGAGTAGAACTGGTGGCTTTATAAGAAGAGAAAGAGAGAGAGACTTGAGCTAGCACATGAGCATACTTAGATCTCTGGCAATGTGATGCCCTGTGCCATCTCAGGACTCTGCAGTGAGTACCCACAGGCAGGAAGGCCCTCACCACATGTGGGCCCTCAACCTTGGACTTCTCAGCTTCGATAACTGAAAGAAATTTCTTTTTCTTATAAATTACTCAGTTTCAAATATTCTGTTAGAAGCCACAGAAAACAGAGTAAGACATGTGGGATCAAATCATAATGAGGTTGACAAAAGACTAATAAAAGAATAACCCTTAGACTGTGAAGATTCACAAGAATAACCAGAGAACAGATCATGTTTTAGTCCATATGAAAGTCTGTTAAAACTATATGTCCCTAACTGTATTCTTCAGAACTACAGTTCCACAAACTGTTGATAGTCCCTTGATGAAAAATGCAAAAAGATTAATTGGTGAAATAAGATTTAAAAAATCAGAGTCAAAGGAAGTTAAAGGTTTCTTGATTCCAAGGTGTTTCTAACTAGGTACTAAGCATTTGTTATCCCTGACTCCTTGGCTACTGGCCCGAAGGTCCAGGGAATAGCTGGTGTCAACATTTGGTTGGGCCAAGGTCAGCTGGAAGTAGGTATTGAAAAGTATTGGGGTCATCTGAGGTCAGCCCACACTAAAGTTAAACTAGATGCTGGATGTCAGGTGTATTTTACTTCTGATAGATCTACTGTCCCTGGGCAGTCAGGGACAGTAGATTGGACACAGACATAAACCAGGCTTTGACTTAATAGACCAGGGAGAAGTTTGGGCAGAGACATGGAAAGAATCTGAGTCCTCACTGAGGTCATTCTTTCGGGTCACTCTGGCCACTTTGCCTGCTCTCTAGTTCTTTCTGATGGCCTGATTCATTTTAAGAGGGTTTAATCCTTCTTAACAAGGAAATGACATAGTAATGACTTACACTTATGAAGTGCTAACTATAGGAAAAGCACCGTTCTAAATGTTCCAAGTATTAACACATTTAAGTCTCGAGTCACTTTATGAAGTAGGTAATCCTATTGGTCTAGTGGAGGAAACTGAGTCACACGAAAATTAACTGAGTTGCATGAGAGACAGAACTGGACGTTGAAACCTGGCAGTCTAGCTCCAAAGTGCTTACCCAACTACCTTGCGCTCTCACATTATTCATATCAGAGTTTTCAATGTCAGCTTCACATTTTTTTAAAAGACAACTTCTGACTAGCCTCAAGAATCTACTATCTTCTTAATGCCCGAAGGGATGTTACAGGGAGCTTGTCTTTCATAAAATCCATCGTTGAGCAGAAGGGAGAGGGTTTGCATTTCTCTAAGGTCAGAGATGAAACATTCAAACACATAAAACTAACAATTTCCTCAGGACTACAACTACATATGGTCTCTGGACACCACAGATTTCTGCCCCTGTTCCAAATTTTACCTGTTGTATCTATTTTGTTCTCAATATTATTCTCTCCTCCTCATTCTAAAGCATTGACCATGTTCCTTATAATCTTTTGCTCCAAGATCCTGAGCCCTTTTCAAAAAGAAGGCCCTTGCTTTCAACTGCCCTTTCTTCTCATTTGCAAATGCATACCTATTGCCAAGATTAGGTAGGCAAGGTGTTCAGGAAGAGGGGAGAGAAGGTCAGATCTTAGAGAGCTGGAAGAAGAGAAAAAGGTAGATTTTCGAAGATGAGAGATTTGCAGTTTTCTAAACCAGTAGGCTCCTCTTCTGCTCTGTAGCAGAGACCTGGGAAGGTGCAGGGTTCAGAGGGCAATAACTGTGAAGTAGAACTGGGGAGAATGATCCTACTCATGGAGGCTCTCTGTTGCAGTAGGGTTTGTTCTCTCCTCAGCATGGCCCCAAAACAGAGTCACTGAACTTGAAGGGGGATCAGGCAAATGTCTTAAGACTGAATATCTTTCCAAATGGCTTACTTCCTACGTGAGATAGAAGGGAAATCAGATAATGACAGAGAACTGGTATTTCCACCAACCTAGCACAGTAGTCCTCAATTCAAAATGCTTTTGTCCCCAGAGGACATTTGGCAAATGCTAGAGGCATTTTTGTGTGTATGTGGCAACTGAGGTTGAGGTGTTGTTATGGACATCTAGTTGTACAGCCCAAGATGCTGTGAAATATCCTACAATGCACAGGACAGCCACAGATTTTAAAAAAAAACGAAAAATCACTGGCCATATGTCAATAGTGTTGTCATTGAGAAATCCTGGTAACCTAACAGCAAAGGGTTCTAAGATTGACTTGATTTAATTTTAAGGGGGGGGGGCGGTAAAAAGTAAATGAAATATCTCATTTCTTCCATATCTAAGATTGTGACTCTAAAGATATCCCTGCTAGGGTAGCTTTATAGACACTCACATTGCATTGTTTTACATTTGAGCTAAGAGAGTTATGGATTAAAATAAATCATTTTTCTCAAATACATGTAATTATGGCAATAAACCTCTTAATTTGTTCATAGCATAAATGCAAAAAACTAAAGTATTATGAGCAACAAAGAAAATTCCATAGTCAAACATTTTATTTTATTCATTTCAGACAAGATCAGGCACATTCAGGGTGGCATAACTGTAGAATTATTTTATTCATTTCATATGAAAGAAAGAGAGCAACCCTAACCTGGACATCTAGTCTGCTGTAAACAGTACAGAACTAACTGAGCCTCTTCTCTCCATTTAGCAGCTAGATGCCATGATCCCAGGTGTGTACCCCACGTATGCCCCAGACTACCTTCAGACAGCTCAGTGCTTACCTATACACAAACCCAGATATCACTAGCCAGTCAGTAATACTCAGGACTTTACTTTCCTAATATGGGGCAGGGGTAGGTCAAAGTCTCTCTTACCCTTAACCTCATTCCCCAGAGCCTTAACTCTGTTCTTCACTAGTCATTCTACACGGCAGCAAAATTTGCCATTCATCAGTCAATGTTGATTCTCACAGTGGTTTTATTCTTATAAAAAACAATATCAGTATTTTTGTAAATCCAAAAATGGATGGAATTAATAGTGGTGTCAAGGAAAGAAAGAGCTGACAGGAAAGATTTTAGGACAAAATACTGAATCATTTTTGAAGGACATTTATGTTCTACCTTTTATCCTGTTACAAAGGTAGGATAAGAGAATAAATTTTATGAAACACAGAACTAAGCTAAGCGACGGGAATATGTGATAGTATTGAGCTAAAATTTTACACTGGTATGAAAATTATATACATAAATATAAAAATGTGATCTATTCCTCTGTAAAGATACTTGGGTGAGATTTTTAAAATAAGCCATGATAGCGATGCTTAAAATTAACATTCTCAGGTTTTAAGAGATTTTAAGAGGTTGATATAATTGCTTTATAAAATCCTACATCTATAGGAATTTACACTGTTAAAGTATATCTTCAAAATAGTATTTCATATTAAATCTATAAATGCAGGCACTGTAGATAAGGACTGACATAGTGTGTACTCAGACTCTCAATTTTGCTCTTCTGAGATGAACCTATAATATTGAGCAAATGAATAAGATTCAAAAAAATAGGCTATATCTACAACAAATGGTCACAAGAGGCAAGGGGAAGGGAAATTTATATAATTCTAAACATGTAGTCATTCAGATCAAACAAATTCATTTTACATTCAGATTTTCACAATCATGTATTGCAGTTTTCATGACTGTAGGTAAAACATCAATTATAGACCAATAATTCAGTTTGGAAATTCTGACTCCAGGTCTTTGAAATAAAAAGATGATCCAATGTTAAGGTATATGGATAGGTTTGGGGCAGTTATCAATCAATCAATCACCAGTGTTTAGCTAATTATTGTTCCCTGCCATTGATAAGAACTACTTAAAACCTGAGAAATCTGTCATGGTGAAGCACTGTCTGTCCCTCTCTTCATAACACGATAAACATCCTTGTCTCTCAGTAACAGTAACCATGTAGTGTCTTTTGAATTTAGGTTCCCTAATTATCGAATCAGTGCAAAATCCTACTGTTTGTCTCCATTTATCTGAGTAAAAACCAACACACACAATATGAAACTAGCCAAATATCTAGGCACTTTTGTGGCTGGTCATTCAGAATCCAGCACATGGGGACAGAATTTCTCTTTTCATTACAATTATTGCTTTCTTTTCTTTCTTTCCTTCCTTTTTTTGTGTATCACTCTTCCCTCTGACACGTAAACTTGCCCAGGGTCCATTTACTGCTCTTTTCAGCCTTATATCCCTATGGCCTGGCACAGAGTAGGGACTCAAAAACTGTTAGCTGAATGAATGATAGTTCCTATTTTTATGTAGCTTTAATTTATATTCAAAAGACTATAATAATGAAAAAAAATGATGAAGCAATCTGTCTCATCCTTTGCCCATGGAAATTTCCCTGATAAAACCACCATTTCTGGGGGAAAATATTAAATAATACCATGATGACAGGAGAGAAACAGGCAACCTGAGCTGTATAGCAAAGGGAAGGGCAAGGTCTTTAATAAATTTCCTCTCACATGAAAGATGGTTAGAGGTAGAATTAAGTGTGTTTCCTATGGCCTGGCAGTGGATGTTTAAGCCAACATAGTGTTATATATTTTATGTACTGAGAGGCAGGCTTGGCCCCTAGGAACCATCAACTACTGAATTAAATTTAATCACCTAGGTTCATTTATTATAGATCCCCAAAAGGCTTTTCTCCATGGTTCTAGGCAGCTGTGTTGGTTTCCCTTCAGCTTTTTCCTAACTTTTTAACCTTGGGGCTATTTTTCTTTTCTCCTGTTGTATTCATTTCTGTTCAAATGTACTTTTTTTCCCCCTAAGAAAGTGACCACAAGCATTTTGGAAATTGAAAAGTACAGGTACTGGGGAGACAGATATTTTAATCCAGTGCCTTACATTTTAAAGTGAATACTTATTTTGGTAAAAATATCTGGCATTGCTATAGGATTTTTGGCGCTAATGAACATCCTTCCTTGTTAAAAACACAATTTGTTGAGTAGTACCCCATGGTGTGTGTGTGTGTGTATATATATATATATATATATACCACATTTTATTAATCCACTCATGTATCAATGGACACTTGGGTTGATTCCACATCTCTGCAATTGTGAATTGTGCTGCAACAAATATTCAAGTGCAAGTGTCTTTTTGATAAAATGGCTTTTTTTCCCCTTTGGGAAAATACCCAATAGTGGGATTGCTGGATCAAATGGTAGGTCTACTTTTAGTCCTTTGAGGTATCTCCATACCACTTTCCATAGAGATTTGTAGCCTAAACATTTTTACTCTCATAATATTCTAAAATAATTAAAAAAACACAATTTGATAAGACTTGAGGAGTGGAGGCTGGAGAATTAGGGTAGTTAGATACATTCTGGTGGTAGATAAACTATGGCCACTTAACTGTAGGTTGTGATTTTTCATTAACCTCTTGATAACCAGCACATTCACCATTGCATCGGTCCTTGACCTTATACAAGAGAGTTATCCTTTTATTGCTCTCTGTGGATTCAGATGAATATATTAAATCATTTTCAAATTATTCAAATAATTCTCCTTTATTTTCTTTCAGCTCAGTCTAGTTTGATGTTTTTCATCACTTTCTCAATCCAAAGGTACAATGTTTTTGTTCCATGTCTTAAATATGACCATTGATCACATTGATTTATTTGTTCATTCAATAAAAAACACTATATCCTATTGCAAAGTCTGATACACAGTAAGACACAGTTCTTACCCTTCTAAAGCACAAATTATGCAGGAACAAGGTTTGCAGTGATGACTATTATATAATAACATGTCCAAAGAAGAGAGTCACTCCTTTTGCCTAACATAGTTCGGCAGGATATTCACTCCTGAGGAGGTAATACAGAGTTTGAGCTCTGATGAATGGTTGAGCACATTCCACTAAATAAGAAAATGAACTTGCATGTGCGTGGGTATATGTGTATGTGTGTGGGAAGAGGACAGAATGTTGGGGAAAGCACAGAGTTAAGAATTTTTGTGATGCAACAGTTTGAATTTAAGAAATAAATGGCAATATGAAAATACGTTGTATATTTAAGAAATCTTGAGCAGTCTCATACCACTGAAAGTTAAAGAGCATTATACCTTTCCTTTAAGAAATATCCAATAGGTGAGAAAGAACCACCAGAGAAAATTTTAACTGTGAAGAAATACTTATTAGACAACATGATATACATATGCTTTAATTTGAAAAGAACTTGAGGAATGTAGAGAAGTGTTATACCAGCTCTATGTTTCAGAATATGTGTCTGGTTATTGTATAGAAGATGGAGACACAAAGTAACTAGAAGAAACTTGTCTCAATAAATGTGGCATACCTAATTTTATTGTGCTTCTCTTTATTGCACTTTGTAGATACTTTGTTTTTTACAAATTGAAGGTTTGTGTCAACCCTGCATCAAGCAGGTCTATCAGCCCCATTTTCTCTGTGTCACATATTGGTAATTCTTGCAAGATTTCAAAATTTTTCATTATTATTATATCTGTTATGGTGATTTGTGATCAGTGATCTTTGATGTTAGTATTGTAATTGCTTTGGGGTGCTATGAGGAGTGCTTATGTAAGATGGTGAACTTAATAAATAAATGTTGCATGTGTTCTGCCTGCTCCACCTACTGGCCATTCCCCTATCTCTCTTCCTCTCCTCAGGCCTCCTTATTTCCTGAGACATTGAAGTTTGGCCAACTAATAACCCTACAATGACCTCTAAGTTTTCATGTGAAAGGAAGAGTTACACATCTCTCACTGTAAATCAAAAGCTAGAAATGATTAGACTTAGTAAGGAAGGCATGTTGAAAGCCAAGATAGGCCAAAAGCTAGGCTCCTCGTGCCAATATTAATAGTTAGCTGACTTGTAAAAGAAAATGAAAAGTTCTTGATGAAAATTAAAAGTGATACTTGCATGAACACATGAATGATAAGAAAGCAAAGCAGCCAGTGCTGATACAGAAAAAAATTTAGTGGTCTGAATAGAAGATCAAACCAAACACAACAGTCCCTTAAGCCAAAGCCTAATTAAAGCAAGGCCCTAACTCTCTTCAATTTTATGAAGGCTTAAAGAGGTGAGAATGCTTCAGAAGAAAAGTTGGAAGTTAGTAGAGATAGGTCATGAGGCTTAGAGAAGAATCCATTTGCATAACATAAAAGTGCAAGGTGAAGCAAGTGCTGATCTAGAAGCTGTAGCAAGTAATCCAAAAGATCTAAGATAATTAACAGTTTTAGTGTCATAACTGATGACACTGTCTCATGATAAAACTTGAAAGGATGAAGAGTTGCTTCTTACAGATGAACAAAGAACATGGTTTCTTAAGAAGAGTCTATTACTGGTAAAGAAACCATGAACATTGTTGACATGACAACAAAGAATTTAGAATATCATATAAACTTAAGTGAAAAGGCAGTGGCAGAATTTGAGAGATTTGACTCCAATTTTGAAAGAATTCTATTGTGGGTAAAATGATGTCAAACCACATCACATGCTACAGAGAAATATTTTGTGAAAGGAAGAGTGAATTGATGTGGCAAACTTCATTGTTGTCTTATTTTAAGATACTGTCACAACCACTCCAATCTTTAGCAACCACCACCCTGATCAGTCAGCAGCCATCAACACTGAGGCAAGATCCTTTACCAGCAAAAATATTACAACTTGCTGAAGGCTCAGATAATTGTTAACATTTTTCAGAAATAAAGTGTTTTTTATTAAGGCACATACATTGTTTTAGACACAATTCTATTGCACACTTAATTGACTAAAGTATAGGGTAAATAAAAATAACTTTTGTATGTGCTGGGAAAGCAAAAAGTTTGTATGACTTGCTTTATTGCAATGTGCCCTTTATTGCAGTGATCTGGTATTGAACCCAGAGTATTTCTGAGATATGCCAGAACAGTAGGAGTAGACGAAATCTATCATCCATATAAATCATTGTAAATTTTATTTTTAATTTAGTAGCTAAATATTATCACTATTACAAGTGAGTTAAATATACACATATGGAAAACTATGCAGCATTAATGTACACATTTATGCAAGTAACATATTTTGTAAATTCTACCTTGACTAAAAACAAAGCAAAATACTTGGGATCCTAACTTAAAACATCAGTAAATCAAGATTCCAATTTTTAGAACTGAGAAAGTAATAAAAAATTAAAAATTTTAAAAAATAATTCATAAGTATATATTGTATTTTGGATTCAAAATACATATTAAAAGAAGTCCTAAAATTTGTATATACCATGATCTTAACTAGTTTATATCTTTATATTTCTGTACTCAGTATTTAACCTATATTAAAAATTTTGTAAATTAACTGTCCACACATTATCTGTCATTGTTACTGAGAGTTGAGTTTATAGGTACTCAATTCTTCTAGCCTTTAAATAGCTATGAAATAATGTTACAATCGCAAAAATCATGGAAGGAAGGAAAGAGAAATAGAAGGGAGGAAAGAGGGAAAGATATAGGGAAGAAGGGACACAGGGATGGGGAGAGAGGGGAAGAAAGAAAGGATCGAAGGAAGGGAGGCGAAAAAAGGAAGAAAAACAAGGAAGGAAAGAAACTACCACCAAGCTTGTGAATTAGAGGATTACTGTAATCTTTTGAAAATCTTTGTGTGTGTGTGTGTGTGTATGCCGTAACTTCTCTTCTATAATATTTTTGTGGCCATTGAAATAAACTTTAGGTTTTTTAAAAAAGAATAGAAAGCAGTAAAAAGGGTGAATTATTTCATGACTTGTCTGAGAAGAAAAGGAAATTTGGGGAAGAAAAATAATAAACTACAAGAGAAAGCTACACAAATGTTGGGAACTCAATGACTGTTGAGTGTAAAAATTAAACTTTTGTGAATATTTTGACCACTTTACAAGACCCTGGACTTTGAGTATGAATTGTTGATCTGTTATGTTTGTATGCTGCAGTTTGTCTTTTTCTCACTCTTACCAGTTAACTGTTTCAATTTCCATGGAAATGAGATATAGTGATACAAAATGCATTTTTGTTAGCAGGTCATGCTTAAGATCCACAAACATTCAGGCTTATAGATAACACCCACTGCTCTTGATATCACAAAAATTCAATCTCCTATTATTGTGATCTGCCATTTCTGACCTTTTCTGCTTGTGACATAGTGAAATATAAAGGCTCCAGTGTATGCAAACTGAAAACGAGGAAATTTAAACATCTGTCCCAGGAAGGATATAATTCTGATTAACAACTATGCTCACTAATTCTAAATGTTAAATCCTAGCAGAGAGACTGGGTGGGGTTTACATGATACTATTAAATTCAATAAAGAGAAGAAAGGGTCTATTCATCCACTTATTCCAACTAATTTTTTTCAGTGCATATTTTATTGTTTGCTATCCCCCAAAGGCTAAAATTCAATATGTAAAATACATGTTTTTTTAAGAGATGAATCAGCTCTAATGCCAAATTCAATAACCTCAGCTGCTGAATTAATATCCCTTATTATAAGAGGAGAAAAATAAATGATGCCCCAAATTTTAAGTATTTGTCTCAGAAGCTCCAAGCTGGAAATTAAGAGTAAGTTATTGGAGTGCTTAGAAACCAAATTGATATTTGGAAAATAGAACTCACATAATGATTTTTCCATCCAGTTTATTTATTTTGAATCCAATACTCATTAATACATTTAAACTCCAGGGAACTGAAGGAACCAATGTGAGTTATTTTATTATCTCATTTATAGGTACTATATGACTTTAAAAGGCACTGTGATTACAGAGAAGAGTGGCTTTCCCCCTCCTTTGCCTGCTACGTAATGCATTTATTCTGGAGATCCTTTCTACCTTCTCTAGCATAGAAATACCACAAACACAGACCTCATGAAATATTCCCTTTCAACACCTTTGAAATTTACCCAGAAGGAAAATCATCATCCTAACCATAACTAGAAAAACCTTTAGACAGTAAGAAGCCCTTATAAGAGGAGACAATGGAGCTGTGTAAGTGATTAACAACAAGAATATTTGTATTGCTGTAGGGTTAATTCTTGGCTTAAGCAAGAGTGGATGACACTGATTTTAGCCTTCGAATTTATGTTAAGATCATAGTTTGCTAAAAACAAACCTCTCTGAGTTAGATATTCAATTTCAAATAAAGCAACCTAGTGATAGGTCACTTCTATTTGACTCTTTGAACATTTGTCTTGTTAGTCCCATCTCAGAGAGGGTATGCAAGAGCAGCATGGTGCAATGAGCAGAACAAGGAATCTGGATTCAGGAGACTTGGGTTCTAGGTCTGTATCTGTCCTACATGAAGTGACTCAAAGAAAGTTCTTAGTATGTCTAGGCTTCATTTATCTCTGTGTGACATGAAGGATGACCTTTAAATTATAATCTCCACTGACCTTGCAGTCCTAAAAATTTATCTTCTGTGATGTAAACCTGAAGTACAGGGATGATATCATTTGATAAAATACAACAGATTTTCACAACATCCAGGTGCTAGAGATGAATTACATTACTACAAAGGAGTCATTGATTTGTTTTGCTCTTCAAATGTGGACACTAATATAGCCAAAGTGGTTGACCAAAACTAGCTTCATAGATTATACATTAAAATTAGTTTTCAAGACATAAAAACTACTCCAAATAGGTAATAACACTACATTTGTTGGTTTGGTTTGTTCTGAGCTGTTGGTTGGTCCTAGTCCAAGGATGCTTTATAGAGAAACTACTAAACAATACAGATATTTTACTTATAAGAAGTATGTGTGTGTGTATTTTTATTATATAAAAGTGTTTAAAGATATTTTATTTCATTTAATTAACTGTGTTTTGTAGAGACCAAAATAATTTTGTAATTGTCTCTCACAATACATTTAAATGAAAATGTATAATACATAGGAGAAAGAAGTAAAACATAGATAGTACCATTGTTTTAAATTAAAAAATGGACTTTTCATAATTGTAAAACATTAGTTGAGTGCCTACAATAATATAGGCAAAATATGAATATAATAACAATAATATCTAACATATGTGAGTGCTATGTGCCAAGTACTGTGACAACCACTTTCATTGCATTATCTTGTTAAGTCTCCCAAATAATCCTTTAACATAGATATTGTTATATGACTTGATAGATCAGGAAACTTGCTAATATTCAATAAGAAAGTAAATGGCAGGATGAACAAGAATGAATATCTTTGTTTTTTCTCAAAATGGTTTCTATAAGTTATAGCTAGACAGGGTTGCTTTGGTCATATTTTATCTGGCTCTGCACATAGAGCAATTACAAAACCGAGAAAAATGCTCTTCCTTTGGGAATGTCCTATCCTCTTTGCTAGGCATAGTTTTTATGTGTCTAATTTTTATTATTTTTTACTTTATTTTATTGAACTGTAGCACATAAGTGGCACCCATATTACTTGTATAGCTTAACTTTTGTAAAGTGTTCATGCTCAGATAATTGCCACTCAGGATTAAGATGTAGAACATTCTCAGCAGCCTAGCAACCTGCCTCATTCCCCCTCAGAGTCATTACCCACCCATGGAAATGTAACCACCATTATGACTTTTGGCATTGTAGATTTTCCCTGTTTTTTAGCCACATATATTGATATCATTAGCATATGCTCTTTTTTCAGTGACTTGCTTCACTAAAAAATCATGCCTGTGTGATTCATGTTTATTTTTTGCTTTTCAAGTGGAAATAGTTTGTTGTTTTTATTAATGTACAGTGTTCCATTGTATGGCAATACCATGGCTTATTTACCAAATCTATTGATGATGGACATTGGAAGTTTTTAATCAATTTGGGGGCTATTACAAAGGGTGCTGCTATGGACATTCTTGTTTGTGTATGTTGATGTACATATGTGGACATGCCTGTTGATCAATACACACACAAACACTCATTGTAACCCAGCATTTCTATGTGTGTGTATGTGTGTGTATAAATATAGAATGTGAGATTACATGTATTATTTTAATAGATGCTGCAAAGAAGTTTTGTGTAATGTTTGCAACAATTATTAATAATATTCCCATTAGTAGTATAATTTGTAATTGCTCAACATGCTAGCCATCACTTGCTATGGCCAGTTTGTTTTTTCTTTGTTTTTTTGTTTGTTTTCTAATGTAAGCAATTCTGGTGAGAGTATAGTGGTATCTCATTGCTCTCATTGCAATTTTAATTGGCATTTCCCTAATGAAGAGTGATTTTGTGAAACCTTACAGATGTATATTAATCATTTAGATTTGTGCTCTGGTGCATTGCCTGTTTTTTTGTTTTTGATTTTCCTCTGAAGTATTGTCTTTTTCTTAATGCTCTGAGGAGATTCTTTATATATACTGGATACAAGCACTCTGTCTTATGTATGTATTGCAAACTTCTTTTCCTGCTTTGCGTTGTATTTCTCTTGATAGTTTCTTCTGATGAAATGGAATTCTCAATTTTAATGACATTCAGTTTATCAAATCTATCTATTTTGAATAATGTTCTGTTTAAGAAACATTTACCCACCCGAGTCATGAGGATATTCTCCTATACTATCTTCTATACTATCTTCTATGATTGTCATTATTAAATTTTAAGTGATTGTGGAAGTGTACGCATTTATAACATGCCTAAGCATTTGCATAAAAGATCATTTTTTCCTATTTTGGTTCACAAATCCACTTGAGACTGTGATTAAAGCAATAAACCCTCTCCCTAGGATATAGGAAAAGTGTGGGGAAAGCTTTTACTAGTCACCTTCACTATGATGACAAATTTATCTATTGGACTTAAACCCCTGCCTCTATGTTGTATATTTATAAATGTGGAAATACTGGATTCTAGGAATGTGCCATAATCGCAAACTAAGAAGGACAAAAGTGACTGGATCATTCAATGGGCATAGAAAATGACTTAGAAAAGAAAGATAATGACCTTTGTACCAAATGAAGTAAATTGCTTGAAACCATCTAACAGGATCATCAATAGTTTCTTGCAGTAGATAAAAGCTTCAATACAAGATAAGTTTGTTTATTATTTTGGCAAGATACATAGGTATTTTTTGTAGGTTACTACAGTACAAGAAATTCTAGACGTAGCCTATATTAGTCGGCGACAATACAGTTTCTCCATAAGACCTAAAGAAAACACATTTAGGGGGTTCCACAACTGTCAGAATCAAGAGGTAGTCAGCATTCAACATTTTCAGACTTCCCAATTGCTAGAGAGATATCAAATATGTAGCTTAATCCCCTTAGGGATGTATCCCCCTTAGGAAATATCCCAATATTTACACACAGTGAGAAGAGTTAATGCTGGATACATAGTGTTTTCTAATCAATTAAACACAAAATAACTTAGCTATAATAAGGCTTCTCTCAAATTTTAGATATGCTCATCACGGGTGGGAAGTGTGGACTATGACACTAAACACTATTTAATAAAAACCTTTATTTAAGGGAAATATTTAAGGGGTTTACATATTGAAGTGCTACAGAAAGAATTCAAAAAAATAAGGGTAAGAGAGAAGGCTGTGTTGAAAATTTATAGCATAAATTCAGCAAGATTTTAACAAATTTGAGGGAGCAATTATTAATTTTTTCTTTAAACAAAATATATCCACAATGTTTTCAAGGATGCTGTAATGAAACAAAACAGTAGATTTAAATAAAATATTCATCTAAATTAAAAGTTTTTGCTGGCACAATCATCATTGCTATAATTATCTCAATAAATGTAGAGTATAGAGGCCTGGTAACTCATACATGTCTGTCCTCTCCATGCAGGGGAAAATGCAAAAGAATGTGTGGAAGAAAGGAAAACAGAATGCAGACCGCATGAGAATTTCAACTTACTAAGCATTTGAAAATGCAAGATTAGAGAAACTTAAAGTATGTGAGGCAGCAAATGTTTACCTCACCACTCCAAATCCTGCATGCACTATCAGACATAGCATTCATATGTTCATTCCTAATTAATTCTAGTAGAATTAAATCACCAGTCATAATACTTCAAAACCAGAAAATCAGAGGATATACAGAGTGTAGAAAAACAAGGTATTCTCGACAACGCAGAAGGAAGTACTCTTGAGTGACTAAACTTACATGAACTCCACCAGAAAAAAAAAAGTATTAATGTAATTATGCAAGAAAATTGTGGAGATTTAGGGATATACGTTAATGGGAATGAGATCTGTAATGATGTGGAAAAGATGAACTCGTTAGCTAGTCAATTAACTCATGAGCAGAATGGTGTAGCTCAAAGACCATGAGCTCCAGGGACAAATAGGTCTGTTTGGATAATATGTTGCTCAGTGATTAGTCTCTCAGGTATAGTTTTCTCACATGTAAAATCATTGTAAAAATGCCTACCTTGCAGAGCTATTTTGTGAACTAAGAATATGTAAAGTGCCTGAAGAAGTATTCAATTCATGAAAGCTGTCATTAGAACTAATAATATCCTTCTCTTTTCATGGGTGGCTTTGTGGTCATTCAAAGAAAACAGGTCCTTGAAATTCCTATCTAAATTAAGAACTCTGGGAAGAAATAAAATATGACCTTAGGCTACTAAATCCTAGAAAATAAAAATCTAGCAGCTTTCAACCCAGGCTTATGCCAGCTACCTACTTGCCATGTTGGCTAAGGGTGTTACAAGAGCTTTTTATCCAAATGCTGGTATCGTGACAAGTAGCAGCAGCTTTATTTTCATTGCTTAGTTGACTGGAAAGGGTCACCATCTGTACAAATTGTAATTTTGATATCATAGAGCCACATTGGAATTGTTCAACTAATTTCCATAAATTTCCTCTTGTGGTCACAATTGTTCTTCCTTATCAGTCAGAGTCAGAGCTCAACAGAACCATTGTGAAACTATAGGTGAAGTTCTTTCTCAGCCTTCTACATCAATTCCCAGTGACCCTCAATCTCCAACCACCAAATAGAATGTTCTGTTTGAGGCACTTGTATGCACATGGGCCTCATGAATAATCACCATCAAGAAAGACATTTATTTCAGTGTGAATTCCATCATTAACAGTGCTATAAATAATGGCATGCCAGCGGAAAAATTTTTAATTGGAAGCACATGGGCAAGTATTTTAGGTTTCCTTCTATTTTATCAGGGCAATTTTACTTCCAGGAACATTTATTATTATACCTGACACCTGATGGCTTTATAGGCAATTTTATTGGAGGTTTTATAGAAAACTTAAACAGGCACAGATTAGCAAAAAAACAGGTGACAATGTCAAGCAGGGAAGTGGTCATCATTGCTTAGGCAAGGAAATGGGAGGGAAAGTAGGGAGTCTGATTTCCACTTATCAGTCTTTTCACACACAGGTAATGTGTGGGCTGAGATGATGGGGAAATGGCACTGGGCAGAGTTAACGGGAATAGCCCATAGAAAAAGTTATGCCTCTACAACTGAAACATACATCTGAATATCACACAGTGTGGTGATGAGCAGGCCACATTTGCTGAGAGCACTGAGCTGAGTGAAACTAAGGCAAAAATGCAAAAGGTACCACAGTCAAATTTACTTGCATGCCTTGCTGAATGGCTGCCTATAAACACAGAGTCAGAAATTGATTCTCTGGCATCTCTGTTTTAATAATTTGGATTTGAATTCATAAATACATGAGTCTTGAACTACAATTAAATATATGTCTAAAAGTTTTTCTTTGTATAAATATGGATTTAACCATTAAGCATTTATATTTTATTATAATGAGATAAATGAAACAAGGCAATTGTCCCATATGTGCCCAAATTTGAATAACTAATTTGCCTTTCATGTACATGATTTTTAGACTAATAGATGTCCTGAGATCCATTCCATTCATAAATCATATATAAAACCATTTGCTGGTAGTTTCATGCATGGTATATACAAATCAATGGAGTAGTTTCAAAAATCAAAAATGTAGAAGTAATAGGAATAAATGCTAGTATTCACTGACTGTGGACTTTCATACATATTATTCACATTATTTATGTTTTCATGCATATATTGCATATAATTAGATTTAATACTCAGCACAACCATATGTAGTAGTTACCATCCACAGTTTAATAATGAGGGAATATGCTAAATTGGCAGACATGTCATCCATTTCTACAACCGAAGAAATAGAAACTGCAAGAGATACTTGAACCCCAAATTATCTGATTACAAAGCCCATAATCTTTTCAACTACTCAAACTTGGTAAATGCCTGCTACCATGCTAAATGTTCAGAGGATTGTTGAAGCAAAATAAAACATGTTTTACCAAAAGGGTCCAAAATATGTGTGTTCTAATAGGCTACGTCTTACTGTGTTTTATTAAGAAACCTCTGCGTTGTCAGAAAATCTTCCTATAATTAGGCACAAATTAATAAAAATTATAATAGCAAAGAAAACAATTTGAAAGATCTAATAATAGCTGTGACAATACATTATGTAGGTACTTGATATTTTATTTTTAATAAATAATTAAAATTAATATCCAGCTACCACAAGCCATATGCAGTCTATATTTGGCTTCAACACAAAGCTTTGTACAAAGTCAGAAAATTAGTAATGCTTTGGGATTTATCTTCATAGTTCATAAAGTTATCAATTTTATTTTTTTGAAGAACAGAGGCTAATGCTTAATAATTATGAAAAAGATAAATCATCTAACCATGTAATTAACTGAAAATTACAATGGCAATAAAGGTACAGTTAAATTCATATTGATATATGAAATTGTAAAGAATGTTAATATGCTTAATTGGCATTTAATAAGATAGCTGCAGCAAGTTAATTGGACATCAATTTACATAGTTCATAAATGTCATTTCTTTTAATAATTAAGCCCATATCCTCAAGTTAATGCTCATATAGTTTATAATGAATTATTAACATATATACATTTTACATATAAAATGTTTGAGTCTTCCACATGTCTTGTATCAAACAAACATTTCTTTCTTATTTACTCATGCTTGTCAGTTCATGGGCAGAAAAATAATGCATCAACATTCATCATCACAACTGAAATCCACTTAATTGTCTACTTACTATTGTTTTTTAAAGCCTGCAGACTACATTTGGATAAATTGCAAATCTTTTTCTTCATATCAAGTTCTTGTGAAAGACCTTGGAATTACTCCTTTCTCTGAAGCTTAGTTAACTCACCTTCACCTACAACATATTTCTTCTTGTCTCCTCCCTTTATGTCTTACCTTGGAAAAATAATCAGCAATAACTACTCTTTAATGTTATGGCCTTGGAGCTGCTGGGTAAAGATGAAAAACTAAAGCTGACTCACAAATAGTCCTTCCTTCAATTCATATTCAAATAGAGGGGAAAATAGTTAAAACTATTAAAACAACCATTATATCATTGGCAACAATCTAATAAAAAGGAACAATATTATGTCACAAACTTGGAAAAGCTAGAGCCAGCCAGTTAAGCTAGACAAGGTTTCCAAAAGAATTGCCCAAACTATATCAGGACACATAGTTAATATCAAGAACAAGATGAAAAATAAATGAGCTGGCAACTCTTCACGCTTAGTCTGAAAACATAAAGGAATAAAAACAAGTTCTACAAAAGAGTATTCTCAGATAGTAGAATTTGATGTGAATTTTTTTAACTTGAATTCAATAAAGTAAGTGTGTAATGACAAATTATTTGTGAAAAAGCATAAGATTAAAAAAGGCAGAACCAAAGGGAAATATTGAGTATAAAATAATCATGCATTGGAAACAACAAAGAATAAGATGGATATGGAAAAAATGTGGGTGGGGGAGGGGATGGGTGTATACATACATAATGAGTGCGATGCGCACTGTCTAGGGGATGGACACGTTTGAAGCTCTGACTTGGGGGGTAGGGGGCAAGGGCAATATATGTAACCTAAACTTTTGTACCCCCACAATATGCTGAAAGAATAAAAATAAATAAAAACAAATAAAAAAAATTTAAAAAGACTAAAAAAATATATGGTATGAAAGAAAAAATTGAGACAATTTCTGTAAAGGGATTAAAAAAAAAAAGAAACTAATGTAATTTGGAAGATGATAAATGTAAAGGCCCTACAAAACCAATGTGACCAATGATTCACTTGTGTCCCTTAAATTGAAAGCTCAGTATATTTGTTATGGATATATTGTAACCACTATATATAGGTATGTGTGTATGGGTGTGTGAAAATGTATAGCTATCTCAATACTTGTGCTGTGGACTGAATATTTATGTACCATTCAAAATTTATATATTGAAGCCCTAACCCCCAATGGCATTTGGAAATGGGGCTTTTGAGATGTAATTAGGTTTAGATGAGGTCATGAGGGTAGGACTCTCATGATGAGATTAATGACTTTGTAAGAAGAGATACTGGAGAGCTTGCACTCTCTTGACACAGTGAGAAGCCAACCTCCTACAAGCCAGGAAGAGAGCCCTTACCAGAACCTGGCCATGCTGGACCTAGATCTTGGACTTTCCAGTCTCTAGAACTATGAAAAAATAAATTTCTAGGTTTTTGATCCATCTAGTAGTATTTGATATTTTGTTACAGCAGCCCTAGCTAATATAATATTTAACAGATAAATTACTCAAAAATAAAATACCGAATATTATTATAAAATTAGTAATTGAGTCTATAGTGGGTAAAACACACATTACAACAACAACAAAATATGATCCCAAATGCTTAACATCAAAATATCATGTAGTTAAGCTTTTTAACTTCAGAAATAAACATAAGAAAAGCAGTATGTAGGCATCAAGCAAGAAAAAAACAGGTAATGTATTTTTTTAAAAAGGAACATATTATGATCTAGGACATTGCCTCAGTACTGAGGTAAAACCTGTTTAACTTATTCAAATTCACTGATAAATGTGTTATTCAGGCCTCCAGGTAGGAAAAGCAAGGCACTCACAAAGGAAAAAAATTAGACTGACCTCAGACATCTCTTATATAATATCTAAAGTCAGAAACACAAGGAGTCTATGTTTATTCAGACTGGTGGAGAATAAAATGGTTTACCCACAAATATACCCAGCCAAACACCATTATAAGATAAAGATCACTAACTAGGTATTTAAGATCATAAAAATAAGGATATTGTACCATTAGGGTCATAACTAAAAAAAAAAAAAAGCTATTTGCAGATGAAATCAAATCAAACAATAGATGAATTAAATAAGTAGGTAATTGAAATGTGATATATAAAAGTGGTACAAACACCAAATTCATTTAAATATAAAACTAAGATTAAGTAACTGAAAACACATGATTAGAGAATAAATGTAAATACCAAAATCCCTGACAAACTAAAAAAAATGATATCCACAACAATAATCAGGTGATAAAATAAAAGAGGTGAGAGGGAGTATAAAAGGGCAAATTAAACTATCTTTCGTGAAAGAACATGAATTGATACTGTATAACTCAAATTGATTTAAAAACAATATTTAATAACTTTTTAAATATTTGAAGGATCTTTTAGCTACTATATTTTTTGTGTGATTAAAATTTAATCTGTAGTTTGGTTATTCCTTCCATTTTCATATGGCTTTTTTTCCTTTGATTAAAAAATTAATAAAGTAAAAGTTATCTTAACAATAACAGGTATAATTTAATCCAATTATTACAACTATTTTTCTATCTATGCATCCATCCTACAATTTATCTTTTTTTTATATTTTTGACATCAATAATTGTCCAGAATTATGACTACTAAATTTTAATGCTCCTTGTTTTACAGTAGTAGAATTCTAAATATTTCTTACATCATTCATTGTATCTTTTAGTATTCTTCAGAGCTTGATAATCAACATGTATTGATTATATACATTATTCTAAAATAAACACATAAATCAAGCAATCCATTTATCTTGCCACTGCCACTAACTTTTGCCACTAATTTTGATATCTGCCATTTAACTATATATGCAAGACATGAAATACATATGAACAATTCAAATAGAAAATGCTGAATATTAGAAACTTTATCTGTATTATTTTTATTCCTCAGATCTATCCATCATTATAAATCTGATTGGTTGGCCTAATAAAATGTTCCTTGATGTACATCTACAAATATTTTTCATGTTTGTTATAGTGTTGATTTTATCGACTGAGTGCCACAGTTGTGAGGAAGGAGGGATGCTGCTCTAATATTCACAGAACAACAATTTGCTCACCCCTCAATCCACAGACTAATCAAGAACCTTGAACTCTCTTCATGGGGCCCCATTTTATGGTCTTGAGCTTCTGGCATAGATAAGATCTTGCCAGTGATTCTGATAAGACCATTTCTTAGGTTTCTTTGCACTTGAAGATAACAAGTTTTTTAGTTGGTTAAATTTTGTTGACAGATTCTGTGCCAAATCTCGTGACAGTCTCATTTCCAGCAGTTCCCAGAAAGAGCTGTGTTAGTTTCACATTCATGAAACTTCTCTGTTAAAATTTGTTATGTACTTTTAATTATTGCAGCATCTTTGGAGATAGACACACACACACACACACACACACACACACACACGCACACAAACTAGACACCCAAAATGCAAAAGGTATGAAGAATGACTATAAATTTAGGCTAAAGAATTTGTCTTTATAACAGAGAGCTACTTTGAAAGAACATAAAATTCTAGTTTCCTCTGGCTGCATCTTCTCCCCTTCATCAACACATTATCTGTCTAGGACACAAAGCTTTAAATATATTTTATAAATGATGTACCATTATTTGTATTTACTCCCATAACATCTCTTAAAATCCTACAAGTTTCTAACAAAGCTCAAATGCTACTCTTTTTAAGGAAGCCTTCTTTCATTTCTCTTTGAAATTGGTTCTTCCACCTTTGGGGCTCTCAAAGCATCATTTTTTTTACTCAACTTCTGTCATACTAGAACTGTGCATATACCTGCCTATTCTGTAAAATGTAAGACCCTTGAGAGAAGGGTTAAAATCTTGTTGTATTATCTATAGAGCTTTGGTCAGGTATATATTAATTTAGAATTACTTACATTTATAGTAAGTATGGATTTAGGGTGTGATCAAGTATGGTGTATTTTCAAACTTTTTAGAATTATCTATTTTAAGTACACAAGTTACAAGGCATACCTTTCTATAATGTGTGCTCACATTTCCATTACAGCTAATGGCCTAAGAATCTCACCTAAGCACCGCTTTGCTGTACTGCTTGAAATTCCTTTATGCGTTTGAAAGTAAAATTGTATTCTTTAAAAGTAGTCTGCAATTTGTAATTTTTAAAAAATTCATACTGGACTTCTCTCTCATGAGTCCTGTGGCCAGAAAAATACAGTGAGTAAACCACACCATAGATCTATTGCTTAACTAATGCTAAGATGGACATCAAGGGATTTAAAGGCCACCATTCATTCCAGAAATGTCTCCTTAGTCTGCAGTATACCTACCATTTGACTAATGCAACTAAAATAGATCTTTTTAATGGTATAATTTGTAACTCCTGTTACAGAAGAACAGCATTTCCTGTACTTAGGAAAAGGGTTCACTGCCACTAAATTAGATTTTGTTGAATAACCCAAAAAAGAAAATACCCCAGATAGCATCTTAGAGTCATTGCTTCAAAGGTGATCAACTTTTAGGGAATTGGCCTGTATAAGACAAAACACTGATGCATGAGAAATTGATTTATTTTAGGACTGAATTTCTCCTTATGAATAATATCAAACAATATAAAACTTGCCATACCTATTTGCTAATTTATCACCATTTTACCAACCAGTTAATTTTCTATGAGCAAAGGTGGAAGTTAGTTGGTTTTGGTGTAAATCAAGCTCCAACTTACGTTTTTAATTTTTTTAAATTGACTTTATTTTCAATATTTCAAAATCAGAATCCTATACATATAAATCCATTTTTTCTTGCTTTTTCTAAGAAATAAGAATGTTCCTATTCTTGAAATAATGCTCCCATTTTTCTGTATGTCAGAAATTCCAAGTTAAGTAGTAGGAGTATTCTTTAGAAGAGACACAAGATCTCCAGTTTGTCATGTACTCACCATTCCCTTTTGCTGAGGCCAAATTTTATTTACATTTGAGCTGTTTTTTAAAAAATTAATAGACTTTATCTTTTAGAATAGTTTTACATTTACAGAAAAATTGAGAAGATATTACAGAGAGTTCCCAAATAATCCTTCCTATGCACACAATTTCCCCTATTATTAACATCTAGAATTGATGTGGTACATTTGCTACAACTGATGAATCAATATTAATGTTATTATTAATTAAAGTCTATAGTTGGATTCATTCTTTGCCTTGCACAGTTCTATGGGTTTTGACAAATACATAAGGCCATGTAACCATCAGTACAATATCATACAGAATAGTTTAATACCCTAAGAATCCCTCATGGTTAACCTATTCATCTTTCCTCCTCTCCCCTTAAACCCTTGGCAACCATTAGTCTTTTAATTATCTCTGGATTGTGGTATTTTCCATAATCTCACCTAATTAGAATTGTACATTATGTAGCCTGCTCACATTAGCTTTTATCACTTAGGAATATGCATTTAAGATTCCTCTACATCTTTTCATGGCTTGGTAGCTCTTTGTGTGTGCGTGTGTGTGTGTGTGTGTGTGTGTGTCTGTTTAATTGATGAATAATATTCCACTGGATGGATGCACTACAGTTTGTTCATCCATTTACTTATGGAAGGACATCTTGGTTGCTTCCACTTTTTGGTAATTATGAATAATTGAGCTGTTATGAACATTTGCATACAACTTTTTGTGTGGACCTAAATTTTCAAATTAATTGGATAAATATCAACCAGCACAATTGCTGATCATATGGTAAGATTATGTTCAACTTTTTAAGAAATTGATAAACTGTCTTCCAAAATGGTTGGTAGCACTTTAAAGGTTAAAACAACACTTATTTGTTATCTAAGAGATTCCATAGGTCAGGAGCCTGGAATGCATTAGCTGGGTCCTTACTTAGAGTCTCACTGTGCTGAAATCGATATAAAAGCTTGGCAAGGGTCTCATCTGAGGCTCAGGGTTTTCATGAAGTTTATTCAGGTTGTGAGCAGAATTTAATTCCTTGCAGTTGTGGGACAGAGGTTTCATTTTGATTGTTTACTATTGGTCAGGGGTCACTCTCAGCTCTTAGATGTTGCCCAGGGCTCATGGCCACATGATTGCCTCCATAGATCCTCTCACAACTTAAGCTATTTGTTTTTTCAAAGCCAGCAGGAGAATTGCTCTCATGAATCAAACCTCTCTGACTTCAGGAAGGGCCCAGTTCTTTTGAAGGGCTCATCTGATTAGGTCAGGCCCACCTATGATAATCTCAATTTTGATTAACCCAAGATGAACTGAATTAAGACCATAACTGTATCTGCAAAATTCCTTAGCCTTTAACATCAAACATAACCTAATTATGTGTGTGAAATCCATCACACTCATAGTCCTGCCTGCACTGAAACAAAAGGGATTATACAGAGCACGCACACCAAGGTGTAGGAATTTTGTTGGCCATCTTAGTATTCTGCTTACTTTTAAAGAATAATGAGTAGTCATGGAAATGCATAGCATGCATACATATATTTTCATCTTTAAACAAAGCCATCATATATTTGAACTGCTTTACTGGTTAATTTCACTTGAATGACCCAAAAGACATTTCAGTGGAGCCATCTGTTGACCTCCTAACTCTGTCAAATCGCTCTAATCTCCATGCGTAATTTTGGTTTAAAGGAAGAAAACACACTGTTTTCACCTGAAATATCAGTTGTTGTTTTTTTTTCTCTTTATACCCCCTTGTCATTTATTGCATAAACAGAACACAAATTCCTCACTCCGATCTGAAGATCTGAACTTTTGCACTTTTCTTTCCATTTAAAGAAGATAACAGCATTGTATTTGTTTAGGTGATAGACAGAACAATTTCTCTCTGTATGGGTCCCTGTAGTAACATGTGCAAGGACTTTGTTAAACCAAGCAGATTTTTCACACTGTCGTGAATTTCCCTGCCTTGTTGGATCTACATAAACAATGAAAAATGTGTCTGCCCAAGGGGAAAAATCTCCAGCCTATTATGGGGTTTCCTTTCCTTCTGACCTGAGTGTCCTATCCTCTGGTTTGACATTTTCCTCATGTGTCCTCATCTTGCATACTGAACCACAAAATTTTAATTGAATGTGTCTGCATTAATGAGACTCTACTGAAAGCTTAACACAGTAATTTGAGTATTGAATGTTACAAAAATAGATTTATTTTCTAAGCAACACTTCTCTGTCTTTTGCCCAAAGGGGAAGATTTGTTTCTCTCAGAATCCCTTACCCTACTCCCTAATTGTGATATTTTGCATTTGTTGAGCTCTCCACCTGTGTCTCTCGCTGAGGTTTCCAGGAGGTGCTAAGTACAGAGTCAGCCTTTTAATCAGTCAGGAGTGCAGAGGGCATGCTATTCCCCACAGCTCCTCTGACTCTTGGATAGCTGGGAGGTAAGGGGAACTCATTCATTAGAGAGGCTTCCCCATGACTTCCTGTTGTTTATAATCAACTTGTTTAAGAGTAACATTTTTAGTGATTTGCAATGATTACCAATTTTGAAGTGATTACCAATCTCCAGAGAAAAACTAACTCTAATGAAGTTTTGATTTTCATTTTACTTTTTTTTTCTTCAGTGTCTCTGCTATTCTAATGTCTTATAACAAGGTGACTTCTAAGAGGAGAATCTATTCATAAATGCCCTGGTGATATTTAGGATTTGGAATACGTGGGCATGTACTCAAATGGGGAAGAATGCAAGAAAGAAGGTGGGAGTTAAAGGCAAAAGCCAAAATTGATTGGATTCAGATCATTACTAAAGCATTCCCAGAGAGAGTGGAAGAAAGGACCCAGTCCAAGCAATGGCAAAGAAAATAACTGCTCAGCAGAAACACAAACCTTAACATGAGAAACACATGTGATAAACATTAAAAGGGATACATGTCCAAAAATTTTTAAGTGTTTTAATATTTTTAAATTCAAATCAGAAAAAAAAAACTATTTTTTCTATTTTCTTAAAGACTTCTTAGACTAGACTGGTTTATTTTTGGAACAAAAATAATTTCTTTGAACTTGGCTCATTTCATGTTCCTTTCAATGTTACTAGGTCGAAGTCAGATTCCTCATGCCTACTTTGGCAAAGCAAACTCCTTGGTATTCGGTGAGCATTCAATCTCTTCAAAGAACACTTATTTATAAAACAAGCGGGTTAGTTGTTTGAGGAATAAAAAAGTATGAAGTACAGTGACTGAATACATTGCATTTTCAAACTTCAAAAGACCAGAACTAAACATACAAATATTAAATAATATAAAATGTAAACAAAAAGGATTTGGAAGGATAATTTATTGCTTATTATTTTTCTCATAGAATTAAAATATTATTCATCAAGAATAAAGTAAAAAGAGAACACTTCCACACAAATGTGATCAATTCATGTATCATAGGATCTAGTTGTAAAAGTGACTTCTTGAGATATTCTGTGGAAAACACTGAAGACTTTCTTCAGCCCTTACTACTTAAAGTGTGGTTCATGAACCAGTGGCATTCACATTACCTGACAGCTTGTTGGAAATGCTGAATCTCAGATCCAACTCCACCTCTACAAGTCAAAACTGAATTTCAACAAATCCCCAGATAATTAGTATGCACATTTAAGAAAATAAACAGAAAACACAAACTACATAACTCTATCTTGATTTTAACCAAACTGTAAATAGCTTAACCTTTGTATTTTTTACTTCCTATCAATGGTGTGTAGCAAACTTACTGAATGATAAATATGTGTTAGGAACCCAATGAGTAACTGCTGACTAGTTACTGAAACAGCTTGTTAGGATCATCTGTCCATTTCATCTACTGATTTGTATTGTATCTATGTGTGTTTTATGCTATGTTAACATTTTTACGTATCTGTGTGGTTCCTCCTTAATGTGGAAAGTGTCATTTGGAGAATTAGTGGAGAATATAAGTGCATGCACCTATTATTTATTTCTCATTATTGCCACTTTTGAGTACCAAGCTTAGAACCCTTGACTTCTTTCCAGTCTTGGGCATCTAGAACAATAATTACTTTTATGTATTACATTTGTTTCACAACCCAGGCACCAATGCTAAGGAAAATTCAGTATCAAGTACCAATATTTAATAATGACTACAAATACCAAAGATAATCCTTTTGCAATTCCCTCAAATGAATAATTGAATTTAATTTTCATTACAATAAATCACTCAAGTTGAATAGTTTTTCACTTCTTAAAATACAGCCATTTGACCTTTTAGCCATCATATGATTTTATATTTAGTAATTTTAATTAAGGAAATTAAATTCATTTAAGGAAAATTTTAAGGGAATATTGTTCAACTTAATGATGTTCAAACCTTACTAATAGTCAGCCTGGGGATCACTGAGATTCAACATCCAAAAGATACATTAGCCTATCTCCTGCCAGTTCAATGTCATTACATCTAACATATAATTTCAGTAGTTTTTAAGAACCTAAAAAGATTTCTGGCAAGTACAATCTTTTTCATGATTGACCTTCTAAGGTTTGTTATGTATAACCAGGAAAAATCTCAAATTAAACATCGATTGTAATATTAATAATCTGATATAGCAATAGGAATTCACTATTCTCTGCCTTCGTAGGTTAGGAACAATTCACACATCAATCACATTTATTTTAGGCTTCATATTTATTTAGACTTCCCATGTATTTGTTGCAAAAACTGACATCCTTGCTACTTTCTCATGAGGCCATAGAATTTCTGAAAATAAAATAAGCCTTAAAAAAAAATCTAGGCAAATATCTTTGCTTTAAAATATAGGGAAATTGTGACCTGGAGATAAAAATGAATGGTTTATACCCACACACATTGTTTGTAGTCAAGCTGAGACTGAACAACCATCCAACCTGTAGATTAATAGGATGTCTTTCAAGCTAGATAGCCTTTCAAGCTATATACATAAAGCTATTATAATAATTTGACTTCTTCTCATGTTTTCCCATAATTATTTTATTATCAATGCTGACTAACAATGGCAGTGAGGGACGTTCTGTGTGACCATTTCAGCCAAGCAATCTGGAACTGGAGACTCTGATCAGAAGAATTCCAGAATGGCAGAGAGAGAAACATAAAATATATCTCCCCACAAATCAATGATAAAACCTGATGAAATTACCAAAAACATGTCTGAAGGTAAACAACAAATTGAGAGTCATTTTCAAGACAAATCACTGAACTCCAGGTAAGACCAGTGGGAGTCAGCAGAGTTAGTCTGTGGCTGTTCTCTACTCTTTCTCCACTTTCCCCACCAGTCTCCACATTGGCAAAGTACTGCTGTGAAAACCAACAGGTGTGCTGCTAGAAGGAGCACACTGAATTGAAGTGGAGCAGAAAAATCCCATGTCCCTGGACACTGGAACCATAGCAATACCAATGGAAGGTGAATGAACAAGGCCAGTGTTGCCTCTAGCATTTATTTTTCTGGAACCACAGATGTTCAAGGCTCATCTTGCACTTTCCTTTCCCCAGAAGAGAGTCATCTATTTCTCCAAGGAGCTTTGGTTTCTTATATTAAAAAGTGGGCATTTAAAAAACAAAATATTGAAGTTAGATAGTGAGGTCACATTGCCAGACTAATACCTTTGTCCTTGTAAGTTTTTTTTGATATTTTGCCTGGAGGCCTTGAACACTTTTATCTTTGAAATTGAATAGCTTTATTAGTGTGTCTTGGAGTTGATCATTCTTGGTTAATTTTACAAAATTACTCATGGTGCCCTTCCAATATATCCATCCAGGCCTTCTATTCTGGGAAGTTGCCTTGGATGATAGATTTAAATAGTAATTTTGTTTCATCATTTTCTTTTCTTTCTCAGGGACTTTGACTATATATGCTGTTGTCATTGTTAAGTAATTATTTTATTTCTCTCCATTTTCACCACTTTATCTCTGACTTCTTGCACTTCCTTCACTTAATTTTTTTTTTTTTTTTTTCTGAGACAGAATCTTGCTCTGTCACCCTGGGTACATACAGTGCAGAGGCATCATCATAGCTCATTGCAACCTCAAACTCCTAAGCTCAAGCGATCCTCCTGTCTCAGTGCCTACCAAGTAGCTGGGACTACAGGTGCATGCCACAATGCACAGCTAATTTTTCTATTTTTAATCGAGACAGGTCTCATTCTTGCTCAGGCTGGTCTTGAACTCCTGAGCTCAAGCTATCCAGCTATCCTCCCACCTTGGCCTCCCATGATTTCTAATTCAATAATATTATCTTTCTGTCAGTATAGCAAAGATCTGTTTAGTTTATATGATTTTATTTGGTACTTGGAGAGGAGTTGTATTTACTTTTTTTTTTTTTTTTTACCATCCAACTGCCAAGTGGTACCTATTCGTACCTTTTTGACTTTTTATCCGCAAGTGATTATACTTCTCAAAAATGAGTACCTGACATTGTATGTGTTTTTAAGCCATTTAAATAGTGCTCTGATCTACCAGGACACTTTTTTGGTATTTTCACACATAGAGTGGAGGTGCTTTTTATGAAGCAATTATGGAGCAAGTTAGGATAAGCTACTAGGTCCCCTCTGCTCCCTTCCATATAGTTTTTATTGGACTACTTTTTCATGATAAAGACTTGTGGTAAAAGTGTGAGAGATTGCGTGTTGGAATTTAGTGTTTTGTTGTTTTTTTATATGCAGGTACTTTAAAGTTTGGATATTTCTTATATTCCAATGATGCTGAAAGAATGGTGCTTTCATAGTTTTTTTTGGTGCTCTTCTTGATGTTCTGGTTTATTTTTGAAAGGTATTATGGGGCATGGATTTAAGCTGCTGTCATTGTTTGGGGTTCTGTTATCTACCTTATTAATGATATTGGCTACTAGAAATTAGAGTTGATTTTCTACATGCTAATACTAGTACTATTATTAGTATTAGTACACTTCCTTTGGTAGTGCATTACTTTTGTATATCCTTATTTTAAATATATTTTCTTATTTGATTTCTAAATTTTCAGATACTTATGTATTCATAACCCATGACATTTGTCTATCTCTAGAACTTAGCAGTAACCTATGTTGTATTAGTACTCGTTTATCATAACAGATTTTTTTAAATTAGTCCTTAAATTAAATATTCTAACTTCAATATTTGGCTTTCTTGAACTCCTGACCTTGAACCATCCTCCCACCTTGGCCTCCCAGAATGCTAAGATTACAGGCGTGAGCCACCATGCCCGGCCTAATATTTGGCTTTCTTTACTAGAATTATAATGCATACTGAAACTTTTCAAATCCAATATATCATATTAATACTTTCATTTAAATATACTTTGTTTTTCCCTTCCACAGTAATCTTTAGAACTTGAGAAGTTCTAATTTTTCTTATGCTTTAAGTGAAGTTAAATAATTTTCTTGAGTTTTAATATCTCTTTTTCATTGTACGGCAATTTATAAACCATTGGGGCTAGGCTCTCTATAGAAGATGGTACATACCATGCCATTTACAAATCATCCTGGGAAATAATTAATAAGTGAGAATTCATCATTCATTACAACCTAACGTTGATTACATTACAACCTAACTTTTTGAAAGCACTGTGGTTAGCTCTGTCTTGAATATAAAGATGAGGAAAACCTTTTCGTACTGTCAAGGGTAAAGAGTAGTCACGTAAACAATGCCTTAAGGGAATAAGACAGAAAAAAAAACTACATGTTAAATGAAGAGATTAGGGAAAGAAAAAAAGGTATGTGGAAACCAAACAACTAACTTTGACTAAGTAAATAACTTGGAGTTTCAATGGTAGTGGACCTTGAAGATACTGGGTATTAGACTAGAAAGTGAGCAAATTCCAGGCTAGAGAAAAACTGAGGCAAAGCACAAGGGTAGCAAAAAATATATATAATTCAGATGAAGAAAACAATGCTGAACGATTCCAATATCAGGTAGCTATTGTCCAATTGTGGAGGACATCACTGGAAGCCATGTAAGTTTAAGTTTACTTTAAAAAATAACACTTTATTGGGGTATGAAGGACATACAAAATACAGTATAAATTTAATGTATAAAACTTCAATTTGGACGTAAATATATACCATCACAATGATCTATGCTATAAACTTATCACCTAGAAAAGTTTCCTCCAACCCTCTTTGTTATTATTTGTTTTGTGATAAGAATATTTAACATCAGATTTCCCCTCTTAGCAAATTTTTAAGTGTACAACACAATATTGTTTACTATAGGCACTATGCTATACAATAGATTTCTAAAACTCACTCATCTTGCACAGCTGAAACTTTGTACCCTTTGACTAATACCCATTTTCCCTTCTTCCAACCCCTGGAAATACTACTCTACTCTATGTTTCTGTGAGTTTGTTGTATATTCCTCATGTAAGTGGGATCATATAGTATTTGTCATTCTGTGTCTGGCTTACATAAGATCCTCTAAGTTCATCCATGTTGTAACAAATGGCACTATTTCCTTCTTTTTTAAAGACTGAATAGTAGTTCCTTGTATGTATATATGGCCTTTTCTTTAACCACTCATCTGTGTAGATGGACATGTAGGTTGTTTCTATGTCTTGGCTATTGTGATTAACGCTGCAGTGGACACAGGAGTGCAAATATCCATTTGAGACCCAGATTTCATTCTGTTGGAGATATACCCAGAAGTGGGATTACTGTATCATATAATATGATAGTTCTATTTTTAGTTTTCTAAGAAAAGCCCATATTGTTTTCCATAATGGCTATACCAGTATATATTCCCACTAACAGTGAATCAGATCTTTTTTTCACATCCTCACCAATACTTTTACCTTTTTTCTCTTGTTTTGATAATAGCCATCCTAATAGGTGTGAGGTTATATCTCATTATTGTTTTGATTTACATTTCCCTGATGATTAGTAATGTTGAGCACCTTTTCATATACCTGTTATAAATCTTATTTGACAGTGGATGATTTTAATAAAAGGTTAAGATTGTTCTTACATTTTAGGAAAATCAATTTGTCACCAGTGTAGAGAGAAATTCAAAGAAATCAATTAGGAAGTATTACCATAACACAGACAAGAGTAAATGAGGACTGTCTTATGAGCACAGGTTACAATATTACTCCTAAAATAAATTACATTGCTCTTACCAAATATTTAATGTAAGTTGAAGAATAAATTAGAATTCAAATATTTTTAAACTATAAGATATACACACTTCAGAAATGCAATTTTATATATTAAATGACAACCATACTGCATATACATTTTCACACTTTAGTTTTACTAATTATAAACCACCCTTTCAAACCTTAATCATAACTATAGTTTCTTTTTTATCCATCATGCCTAGTAATATAAAAATAAAGGCAAGTAAAATCATAACATTAGAGAGACTGACCTTGGCTATGAGAACAGGGTGAAAAACAATTTGTTATATTCATTTCAGTCATTTTTAATAGACAATCTATCCTTGTTTTTAAAAATAAGCATTTATAGTGGCTATAGTCAAGAGTTTAAAATATATATTATGTATCATTTTCATATTAAATCACTAAGTTTGACATAGAAATATACAAAGAACAAAACATTAAATGGTGTTAATATGTGGAGATATTTAGGATATTCAAACAAAAGTTGCTCATGCCTTCTACATAAAATTATTATACAGTAAATTAGCATATACAAGATAACAGTAAGAGCTATTATGTTTAAATTCATAATATAAGATGAATAAATCATTTATCACCTATCTGGTGAACATTTCAAATGTGATCACAACCAATGTACCCTTATACTTCTTTAAGATGAGCCAGACCTCATACATTTCAAGAAAGCAGTACACCATAGAGGCTTAAAGTCTTAGTTCTGCTGTGATACTACCTGGCTATGTCAATTAAAAATTTTGTGCCTAACATCAAGTTACTAAACTGCTCTGTAACTTAGTATTTCTAGGTATAAAATGGGAAAAATACAAATCTTAAATATTTAGTGTAAACATAAAATAAAATGAATTGTGTAAGACTCTTACATTACAGTCATGCTTGGCACACAGATTAGCAGTTATGAAAGTTAAATAGTAAATCAAGGAGGAAAGAGAATGCTTATCTACCTATGGAATCTTATAATTGCAGACTTAGAACTATAGGTATCTTTCTTCAAACCAGAACCTACAGTTACTTATGGGTTTTGGAATTTCTTTCTGAGTGTTCTTTTTCCTCTGTATTACCCTTGAAGATATACTCATGCCATAATCATTAGAATTTTCACAGTTTATATTATTTAAATAACATGTAATCTGAGAACAATTTAGGCTGAAGAGCGCAGAACATTAGAAAGGAAACCTCATTTAAAAGGTATTGATTATTGACTCTCTCCAAAAGCTCAGTTTATTAGGCCTACCGTAGTAATGGAAAAGACCAACTTGGAAGAGTCTTCCTAGTATCACAAAGTGGAAAAAAAGTCAAATCCATGGGACCCAGACAGGCAAGAATAGCACCTTAGACTACAGGAACTTAGAAGAATTCAAGTATAGCAGGTTTGTTAGGGAAATATCACCTGAAGAAATTACCAGCAGCCACTGGAAAGAAGTGGCTGTAGCTAAGGATAGAGGCAAAAGATTCAGGTCTTCACAGGGGATAAAAAAAAAAAAAAACTTTGTTAAAAAATGGCATCTCCTTTTCTGAACATCTATTAAAGTTTATGTTGAAACCGTTTATTACAAATTTAATCATGTTAAATGCTAAAAACTTAATTAAAAAATTGCAATACTTTGTCTTCATGTAATTTTATGTTTCATGTATTTAGGGTAAGTTTATACTGTAAGAACTATATGATAAATACCTCTGTATCTCTAATAGCATTTAGCAGAGTGTTTAATAGAGAACATGTACTAAATAAAGGTTTATTGATTAGTTGCTTGCAAAGTAGGTATTTAAAGAGAACTTTTCTCACAGACATACACAAAAATATTATGAATGTGTATATTTTTACTGTGGCTCGTTGTCAACAGTGACTTAGGCATCTCATTCTCTCCAAAATAGACCCCAATCATTAGGACAGTATCACACAAGTGGTGGAACCCAAATATAAAATTGAATCAGTTTGGTCAAAGGCCCTGTTTGCTTTATTTTTATTATAAGAATATCAGAAAAGTCAATTTAAATGTAGGGAGAAAAGCACAACACAAAAATTAATCAAAACTATTATAAGTCAGAATCATTATACCTGAAAGAAAACAAATATTGATTGACAGAATGGTTCCTTTTCTATTTCTATAAGTTTCAGGGAAATAAAGATGTTTGTATGTCAGCTATTGGAAAATGAGGAAATTTTAAATGGGAGAAGATACTTTACAAACAATTCTTTCATTAGAGAGTATTAAAGTAATATTCTTTATAATAACTGGAGTTATTTCCTCATTTAGTTAAACTGTGCATATTTCCTCATTTATGTAAACATTCTAGATACTGAAGTTAAAAAGATGCAGTAAGTGTAAGTCTTAGCCTGAATAACAGTGTAGCAAAATATAGCCTATGTATGCTATACTACTTCGTCATTTATTTAGCATCTGTTATACACCTGGGTGTTGGTTCTGTTGTAGGTGAAATGGTGAGATAAATATGTTATGACTCATTATATTTCTTTAGAAAAGTCCATGAAGTTTCTGGAAAAGAAGACAAACATATAGAAAACCTCAGAGAAAAGTATTATGACATAGTTTTCAATAATTTATAACAGCTGTAGAGAAAGTAATCATGTCTTTAAAAGAAGAGATGCAGGGTAGAATAGTAGTATTAAGGTCACAGAAAAAGAAAGGGCATGGTAGTTTAAGGACTTGAAGGTTGTGTCTTAGTCTATTTTATGCTGCTGTTACAGAATAGCTAAGACTGGGTAATTTATAAAGAACAGAGATTTATTTGGTTCATTATCCCAGAGGCTGTGAAGTCCAAGATCGAGGGATCACTTTTGGTGAGGGCCTTCTTGCTGTGTCATCCCACGGTAAAATGTGGAAGAGCAAGAAAGCACGTGAAAGAAAGAATGAGAAGGAGTGGGGGGAATTCATCTGTTTATCAGTAACTCTTTTATCAGTTACCCCACAATAACTAACCTACTCCCACAATAACTAACATACTCCACAAAATGGCATTAATCCACTTACGAAGGCAGAGCCCTTATGATCTATTCACCTCTTAAAGGTCCCACCTTTCAGTACCATTGCTTTGAGGATTAAGTTTCTAATACATGAACTTTGGGGGATATACTCAACACACAGCAGTCAGAAAGCTATGAGGTCAATTCCAGGATCTACCACTTCCAAGTAAACTAGGGAAAATTATATAAGTTCTCTGGCTTTAGGATCCATATCTTTAAAAGAAGAATAATTATTTTATGCCAAGCTAAAGTTTTGCATGTTAAACAATGTAAGTTATATAAAATGTTAGTTGTGGTAACTAATACACAGTTAAAACTCAGAAATGACAATAATTATTTACTTATTGAGATCATGCTGTGTTCTAGGTGTTGGACTAAAAGCCCTTTCCATATTTTATTTCCTCTTTTCTTCTAATCTTATGAGGGTGGTTCCCTATCAGGAAGGCATTCTTAATTTATAGATAAGAAAACTGAAACAAATAAATAGTCATGTTCACCTGATGTTGAACAACCAGAAAGAGAAGAAAGAGCTTTAAACAGTTATCTCCTCATGCAAGAGCTTGCATTTTCAACTACAAGTAAGCAGTAACTCACATTACGGTTGCCAAAGAATGGTTGAATTAACTTATAGATAAATATCTACTTCCTGCATCCTAATATAACCAAGAAGATGATAGCTTTCCCTCATCCAATCTTCAAAGCAAAAGTAGGTAACTATAAAATATATCACTTTTTTCATCTTTCATTTTGATAGAACTGATTTCTCAGATTCCATCTGGCTACATGTCAGCTATCACATGTTCACCCTATTTCTTTCCTCTTATCTGTCCATTACATACTTGTGACTTATCATTGTAATTTCTTTGGAGCCAGAGGTCTCATTTTCACTCCATTTAGGTCTTTGAATTATAACAATTGTGACAATCTGAGGACATATGTAGTGTTGAATAATTCAAATCATCATAATCTTAAAATCCAACTTTAGTATAAAAGCAAAACAGGAGTTTGAGGACTCTTATCTTCTTTACAACTGAATTATGAATTATTTGCACAGAAAATGTTGTATCTGGTCAATGATATACAAACATTATTCTTTTTAAAGAAGACCTACGAATTAATAATTTGCTTGACAGTTTTCACTAAAATTTTCCCATCTATGTATCTTCAGAGGCCTAGACTGCATTTTAATTCAGTAAGAGGCTGGGATTGGGGGTCTTTTAAAAATTTGAATTTGGAAAGAGCACCATCGTAAAAAATTTTAAATTTTAGGAATATTACTAAGAGGACATATTTTAATATGTTGAAATGTTTATAGTGAGTTTCTATTTTCTTTTTAAAACTATTTTGCAAGTGAGAATACATGGGAAAAAATATCTACAAACATATCTATGAATCAAATACAGTTTTACATGCTTCACACATTTCACTGAATCCTCAAAAATGTACTCCAAGGTAGATCTTAGTATTCATTTTAGGTAAGAGAAGATAGAGCTCAGAGGAATTTGGTAACAGTTAAGATGTAGAGTTTCAATCTGACTTATCTTTTATAAAGTTTTATGTCAGGTTTTTATTTTACTTCTCCTCTAGTTGTCATTACCTGGCGTATTAAATTGACTTCTTTCTTAACTAGCTGTTCTTCAATCAGAAAGAGGCAGAAAATTCAGCTGGGAAGCTTTCAAAACTGGATGAGGCTGGTTCTAAGATAATATGAATAATTCATTTCTGTTTAGAATTAAACTTGGCCCCTGAGTGATTCTGATCTTTACTATGAACATCACCTACTGTAGCCCCACATGGCATTCTGGGTAAAAGAATTGACTTCAAGAAATGCCACATAGAATCTTCAAATGTGCTCGTTTCAGAAATTAAAATGAATTCATTTCTATACGTTGGTGTTTGATGTTCTTTCTGTTCTTGTATCTTTTTAACTTTCTCGCTTTACCAGTTAACACACCTGACAGTACTTAAATGTTAGGAAACTGAGAAAAAGGCATTTTCAGGAGAAGTCAACAGAAGCATAATTATCTGGATAATTTCACTGAGTATCCACTTGAGATATTAGCTGATATTTTACTTAAAAATTACTCAGCTATTTCTACACACTTTTATCTAGCAGGCTTTCCAAAATATTTACATAATTAAATTGTGCTATAGAGTCAAAACCCAATGACATGGATGTTGCTGGGAAATGCAGAGTGGGGGATCCTCTGCTAACTGCTCCTTAAGGACAAGGAGTCTCTACCCTCTCATGGGTCTCTTACGTACATGGACTGGGAAGGGGTTCTATCTAGCAGGAAGCACACAGCCAGGTCTCTAGAAGATCAGGAGCACTTGGCCTTGAGCCAGGCTAGTAATTGAAAATCAGGCATTTTTAAACCACTTAGATTTTTTAATTGATTTTTTGTTTTTGCAATTCTGCAGCAGAGGAAATTCATTGGAGCTCATTTTGAAAGTGAAGTAACAATGATTTCTAAAGCATCACCAGCTTGCAGAAAATGAAGTCAATATGGGTTCATTAACAAATTAATGAGACTCTGACTTCATAGTAAATAAAAAGCCTGTAATCGGGCCACAATGAATGGTCACACTGCAAAGGGCAAATGAAGATATTACCCCCCAAAATATCCAAAGCACTTAAAGCCCAACTTCAGTCAAATGTTCGATATTATCACTAAGCTCCAAGAATGACAACTGAGATAGATGAAATTTTCTTGGAAGGTTTTCAGTAGGGTATTTGTGAGCCATCAATTGTCTTGACAAAAAATACATGCATATTTCTCAACAAAAATAATTATGATGGTATTCTTTAAGAGAATGCAAGAAAGTAGAATCTAAGACAAATCTGTAACATAATGAGTCTGAGTTCAAAATAGTTTGCTGGAGAAAAGATGTCCAAATCAGATATAATTTATTTAAAAATTGCCTCTTTTAAATATTAAGCTAAGTTTCCATCAGTTTAAATTTAGCTTTAGTTGTTTAATGATAGTGCATAGAACACTTTTAGCTGTATAACCTGGGGAATATTATTTAATGTTCCAGAGATTTAATTTTTAATAATGATTGTTTTATCAGTTAGAGCCCTTTGCATTATGAAAAAAAAATCTGGCTAAGTACTCCAACAGGAGTCATTTGAATGCTTTTTGTTTTATATATATGTAATCTATCTATCATCTATTTATTAGTATCTACCTGAATACCATGTAAATTAAGAGATGAATGAGGAATCCTTCTATGGGATAGTATGAAAATATCTGAATGGTGTATTATTAGGTGAAAAAATCAAGATAGAGAACTAAGTTCACGTGTGCTTCTTTGTAGAAAATAAGTATGTGTGTGCTATTTGCTTATATCACCATAAACCTTTTGAACAATATGCAAAAATTAACAGATAGCTACTGGAGGTGTACGTGTTTTTTGTATGTGTGAGAGAGAGTGTGTGTGGGGGGGAGTGTATGTGTGAATTGAATCAAGAGTGATTAAAAGATGGATGATTTTGTGATCAGAAGCAAGACCTTTCCAATCTATGCCTTTTTCTTATTTCTATTTTCAAGCCAAGCTTTATTTACCTATTCAATGATTTTAAAGGGTAAAAAAATCTATTAGCATAGCAAAACTTGTATTTTTGTTACTCTTCTATTAGGTGAAGAAATTTAGTTACAAGTTTCATCTTTAATAGTTGTCTCATAACATTAAAGTTTGTTACACTAACAATTATAAGTAAATGATAATAGTCATGAATTTGATCCTAAGAAACTGGGTAATCCAAATGACATTCATGTGTTAACTATCCTTCCTAATAAGGAAAAGAATCTTCAGTTATATAAAAATTTACCTTTCATGATAGAAAGACAAAAAAACTTGAATTTTACTAAATTAATATTTTTTCTTGAATATTAGCATCAACAATCCTCCATGGCAGGAAGTACATATTGCTCAAATTTGTATTTTTAGGTCTTACCACAATGTGTGACATAGTTAAACAGTTAACACAAAATAAAACTATCATTTCTTCTTTATTTCAGCCTGCTGAATTATTTGACTGTGGAAATGGATTTCATCAGGCATATCAACATTATACTGAGAGAACCTGGAAATATAGAAAATTGTGCAAGATTTCTTAGTCTTGGTCTATTTAATAAAGTCTGAAATGTGGTTCTGATGTCTAAGATTCCCTCATTTTAGCTTCATTAGTTAACTAAATAAGCCCAACATTAGGTCAGGAACTCTGTGTTAGCTCAGACATACAGCTAATTGTGATTGTCCACATGTGGAATTCCATTTTTAATCCAAACTTATTTCCCTTGTTTCCACAATAGTGTAAAATCAGATATGAGTGTTTTTTTTTTTTTTTTCCATTATTCAGTTTGGGATGATCTGTTCCATGCATAACTAGAATTATAATAATGAATAACAATGATAATGATGAGTTGTAAATTTGATGTTTAAACATAGCAGGGCATAACAAGTGCAAATTCATATGTAAGATCTTATTTACACTATCACTACAAAGCACTGCTCTTTGTTTTAGGATACATATATTAAAGCATTAATGTCATAATGCATATGAATTCTTAATTCAGAGAATGGATGAGAGCTAATATTTAGAACAATTTTAATATACTTCAAATTCTTTAACATAACGCCTTTTTATATAAAATGAAATTGAGGTAAACAGAGGTGAGGTGTTTTGTCATTTAATAGTTAAGGCCACTGGCTTTGAACCAAGTGTCCCTGGATTGGAATCACTATTACAGCACTCTATTATTTAATCCCCTGGGTTCCAAAAGTCTCTCTGCTGGAATAATTTGATTAGTAAACCAGGGAAGCACAAAATAAGAAATATTTGGTGATATTTTCCTAAAGTAAATTTAATTCATTTTATCCTTTGCTCCATGATATTGTCTGCCCTTATTAACAGCTTTGTTGATGTTATACTGACATACAAAAAATAACACATATTTTAAATGTACAATGGTAAGTTATGGCATATGTCTATACTCATGAAACCATTACCACAAGCAAGAATGAACATTTCCATCACCCCAAAAAGTTTCCTCATGCCCTTTCATAATCCTCCATTACCAGTTTTCATGATCAAAGCTTCTATTTTATAGTAATAGATTATGGTAATTTGAAGACATTATTTTTGCTTGGCAAACCACAAAATACATCTCTTTGTTTAATAAATATTTATTGAGATATTACTATACAGGCACTATTCCAGGTTCAGGGAAGACAGCAGGAGGAAATAAATTTTAAGAAAACTATACAATTAACTAACATTTCTATAAGGAGAAAAATCAACCATTACACATAATGTGATGCTAAGTGAAATAAAAAAGAAAAGAAAAGCCACATTGAGGGATACAGAACAGCCATAGAAGGGGGAAGGCTTATTGTTATATAGGTGTAGGCCCCCTTGATAGAGTAACAGTGGATGAAGACATGACGGTAATATGATACCCACTACCTCTACTAATTCATTGTATCCTTTTTGTTGACCTGATATCCTACAGAAACCAGTGAAAATCTCTGTAAGTTTTCTTCCACATCTTTAGACTTTGCCTCATAGTAACTAACCTCTGCATAAGTTTGTAGTGAGTATTAAATAAGATAATTACAATGATTAGCATGGTGTCTAGGGAATATTTAATATAAAAATTGGCATCATTATCATAGTCAAGGTTCCAGAGCAGAACAACGTAGAAGTGAGATTCCAAGGCAGCTCTCAATTCCTTCATGCTGCCTCCAACCATTAAAATCTCTAATAAAAACTAAGTATTTCAATTGAGCCAAGAGAAGTATAATCAAAAACTTGTTGACTTCTACACGCTGAAGGATTGAAATTGTCAGATAATAAGTCATAACATGTTTGTTTCTCTGCCTATTTTTCATTGTGTAAAGTTTGCTCTTGGAGGCTTAACTTCCTAATAGCATTATCATTTGCTCACTATGCAATGATAGGGACTTAAAAATTGACACGGCCTAACAAATATATTGACTTTCTGAAACTGCTAGCATGCTATATGCTTTTTCCTACAGTTAATATACTCCATTCAACAAAGCCCAACCCCATAAATAAAAAGAGAACTAATTGTAGAAGTTTTCTCATATTGATGGCCCTTTTGGCATCTCCCAAAGAAAGTGTCCCATCAGGGACATGACTGCTGATAGAATGTTATGTTGTCATTTCAATCAACTGCCTTTAAAAATGTTACCAAATAATGTAGCATTTTTAATTTTCAAAAGGAAATACTTAACCATGTTATATTTTTTCATTCTTCTCTTTTTTTTAACCCCCACTTTACTTTTCCCTTATTCTGAGTGTTCAATAAGAGCTTGTTGATGGAAACTATCTTGTGTTATTTCTTGATGTTATAATTATGGTTTACCTTGGGTTGCTACTTCACTTTCAGCTGAGTTATTCAGTAAATACAATGCTTAATTGACTTTGCTTCAGTAGTTCAAAGCTTTCCATTCTTAGAGAAGAATCGTACATTCATTTCCATGATGTAAGTACTAGGCATTTTATTTTCTTAAGAACTCAACAGCAGAGCTTTATTGGATTGTGCCATTTTAATGATGCAAAGTATTTCTAGAGAGACCTATGTAAACAGGTTCAAGTATTGCTAACAGAAAACCAATTAGATTTTTTTTTTTTAAAGTATTTTGTTGCTTGGAGAATGAGGTGTTCTGGTTAATTTAATTTTCTGGTTGAGGTTTAACATAATTTAATCTATTTTTTTCATGACAGAGAAACTTGAACAGCTTTATTCAGTTCCATTCTTCTAAAAGTTTCCTATACTTTAAGGCAGAAGAAAAAGAGCATGTACTTCAAATGAATAGAGGTATGTGTGAGGGTAGGGGGCATATAAATACATGTGTAGGCTTACAGTATTATTCTTAACCTTGATCAACTCTTTACATTGTTAGAAATGAGATGTGAAGGCCATGCAAGTTTAACAACTGCCTCCTATTTCATGGCTGAACTACAGTGAAAGAGAAAAGGAACAAAAAATAAGAACCAACTACACAATTATCTAAGAATACTTAGAGCTGCTACACATACACACACACACACAATAAACAAATTCTCAATTGCTTTCAGCTGGAAGACAATTGAGATAATTTGATCAAATGCTCTCATTTTATAGGTTAGGGCAAAAGCCTGAGAACTTTAGTAATGTGTCCAAAAAGTCACAGCTAGAGAATGACAGACTTGGAACAATAACTGAAATTTTTAAATGAGAAGGAAACAAAGAGCATTTAACATTAGAAAACCCTGGGTTGATTTTATAAGGTATTCAGGAAAATAAAGGTTAATATGAAGAGGGTGTTCAATGGCTTGTTTTTATTTCTCTGGTAATTGCAACTAGGGAGATACTGGGCAAGATAATTCAATTGAGAACAGGGTCCATCTTGGGATTTGAACTCTATTGGGATGGTTATTCCATCCACAAAGGCAAGATAACACCAAACTTAACATTAGATGGTTTAGAAGCTGTACTGATTATCAGAAATGAGTTCTCTCTAGCCTATTCCCCGGTGCTAAATAAATACATTTTAAATCTATACTCCTGTCAACTTTCCCATGGTCATAGGTATGTAACCCTGTCCTTGAAACTGCACCTAAGAAGTCTACTTGTAGCTTCTGTAAAAGGTTTGCTAAACCATTAAATAGAATGAGTATTAAACACCACCTACTTTGGCAATAAATCCCAAACATTTGTGGGATGAATTCCACAATAGAACATATCACTCATTCACATGTAATAGTACTCCTGAGTTGCAGCTAGCTTTCCACATGGAGATTCAGGGATCCAGGCTCTTTATATCTGTGTCTGGAGTGTTCACTGGTGCTTCTGCTGTATCCTACCTGCCTGGGCATATGAAGAGGGAATGGAAATATGGAGAAGCAACACTTGCTTACACTTCAGCCTGGAAGTGACACAAATGATGGAGTTAGATACTAGAGGGTGGAGAGTAGGTGTTCGGGAAAGGGGGGAGTAGGGAAAGAGGAAAGTAGATAATACAGTCCTTGAATATGCAGCCATTTCCTAGGAAAAATTCTACAATATAATAGAAGCACAGGTCTTTGAAGAGCAGCTGCCTATCTGACACAACACTTGTAAGAAATATTCCCTCTTCTTGGGCTAGCCTTTATCTTGCCACCTGTGTCATAGTTGGACTTGTGGCAGCCATCTTGAAGAAAAGGAAAAATAAGCCCGATGACCAAGATAATCTGCTTAATATTTGAAAAAGTAAGCTGGAAAGAGCCTTAGATTCTTAAAGTATGCTTTCACTCCAGACTTTTTGTTTCTTGTGATAATAAAAGTATATCTACATATTCTATTTGCAACCTGTCACAACTGCAGTAGGATTTTTTTTTTAAATCAGAAGAGATAACACAAGTAGTGATAATACTAAAAAATGTTCATAAGTTGGCCAGGAAATAACAAGATCTAATCAGAATGGATATTGGCTATCAGCATTGTGTGTATATGAAAATCTTTTTAAACTGTAAAATCTGTTCTTAGTAATTACTTGTTGCCATGAGGAAATATGTGCCATTTTATCAAATAAGTCACCAATTATGTTTCCAGATTTGTTTTTCTCTACATTAATAGTACTAAATGACAACATATTGGATTCATATATAAGTCCTTTACCTATATTATGATCCCTCAACTTGATGTCTGCCTGCCAGCTAGAGGTTTTTTTTGTTTGTTTGTTTTTTGTTTTTTCCTTCTGTTGCTTCATAGGCTTGTAGTAATACTCCTAGCCATTGTGCTATGGTATCCTCTTTCTTGTGTGATACTAAGCAATGGCGCTTTGTAGAATTGTGAGAGTAGCATTGCAATGATTATCTCAGGGAGTAAATTATGAAAATATGTGACTTATATTTTAGCTGTTCAGAGTCTGCTTTTGCTTTCATCTAGGACCTTGGTTCTTTGTATATAGGTAATATTTGTCCTTTATATAAGTAATATGTAAAACTATAAGACCTTTAAAAAGTATTCTTTCATAATATAAATTTAGTCTGTGAAACTGCATCTTCTCTCTGCTTATAATTTCTCAGTACATTGGCTTCTTACAAATAATGCCAAAATAAAGATCAGACTAGCTCACATATAATTATCTTAAAGGTCTGAGTATGTGAAATCCCAGCTAATGATATTTACTATAATTAGAGAAGCAAATTAGAAGAATATTAAAGCCTTCATATTTCAGAATTTATACACTTCTAGGTAATTTAAAAACAATATTATTACTAATGAGATTTTTTTCACAGAAAACTAAGACAAATAAGCAATATTTTTCCTGTAAGTAATAATTTATCAAATTTTAGTAAAAAATAGCATTTTACCTGTGACTATTTTGTCTCAGTAAAATAGATTTCGATTTTATAAACTTAAGACAAATATTCATACCAAAGCCACACTTCCTTTGTTTATAACAAAAATAAAAGATTTGTAATTATTCCAAAATACAGGTAATTTGGATGATGTTTATAGTGATGAAACAAAATGGAGTACATCCCATTACATTTAGTAGAATGATTAATCACCAAGTAAAAATCCTGCTATGGGATTAACATGGTACAATCAAGTGAGGAAGAAACAGAAGTATAAATTCCTTACCCTGCCCATAAAATGTTTACAATCTGTTTTGGAGAACAAAGCAAACCCATTAAATACCAGTTTATAATAAAGAGTATAATGATATAGTCAAGAATATAAGAATAAAAACATAATATTATTGGTAATAAACAACTGATATTTAGGAAATTTAGCTGAAGAACATACTATGTGATATTTTTAGAGACTTAGAGATCTCTAGTACTACTTAGTAAGCACCATCTGTAGTAATCACAATATCTCCAAGGAGCATATAGGGAGAAGTAAACAGCACTCTCCCAGAGACCCTATTTTAATAGTGCCTACTTAGTGTCAGGCATTGTAGGTGCTGACAACTTATGGAAGAAAGACTTCATAGTCTAATGGAGAAGGCAAACTAAATAGATATAACAATATATTCATGCTGGGGCTTTGGAGTTCATGATGCTTTGGTAGTATAGGGACAGGGCATAAAACCCATTTAATTAGGTTTAGAAAACCTTCTTAGAAGAAGTCACAATTGGACACTTTTAAAGAACAAATAGGCCAGGCATGGTGGCTCATGCCTGTAATCCTAGCACTCTGGGAGGCCAAGGCAGGTGGATTGTTTGAGCTCAGGAGATCGAGACCAGCCTGAGCAACAACAAGACCCCATCTCTACTAAACATAGAAAGAAATTATATGGATAGCTAAAAATATACATAGAAAAATTAGCTGGGCATGGTGGTGCATGCCTGTAGTCCCAGCTACTCAGGAGGCTGAGGCAGAAGGATTGCTTGAGCCCAGGAATTTGAGGTTGCTATGAGCTAGGTGATGCCACGGCACTCTAGCCCGGGCAACAGAGTAAGACTCTATCTCAAAAAAAAAAAAAAAAAAAAAAAAAGAACAAATAGTCATTAGCCTGGCAGAAAAGGATTTGGGATGTGGGAGTTGTTCCATGAAGATGGAACAGAATGTGCAAAGCTTTAGAAAAATCATGGTTTTTCAAATAATACCATACTGGCACAATGTGTGTGTGTTGGGGGGTGGGTGTATATGTGGATACGAATGTATGCCCTATATGCTAAAGGGGCAACAGTAAGATTTTCATCATTACTTTATGACATCCAAGAATATTCTGTCTCTTTTCAACTACTTTTCTCATGGAACTGCCTAGGAAAATATTTGTACAGTAAACAATGAGTAAATGAATGTTATCTACAACTGTTAGGTTTTGGACCCCAATTTTAGTATATGTCCCTTCTAATGTAGGTTGACCATTATGGAGGAATCGTTTTGCCTAATTGAGATAGCTTGTGAGGAGCCAAAGGCAGCAGCTTCTTGTCTGCTTTTTACCTGTGTCCCTGTGGCAAGTTTGTTTCTCCAGGAAGTAGACTCTGAAATAGAGGTAGGAAGGAGCTCTGGAGAAGGGATGGCCTTGCAGAGTTGTCCCTATTGGCATGAGGGAGCTGGGCCTTTATCCCCACATCAAAGAGCCATTGAGTGGCCTGACTTCAGGATGGGGGCATGACCCTGTGCAAGGTGACTGTCTCTAGCTCAAATAACCCCCAGAGAGAGATACAAGCTGTCAGTCACCAATACTTTCAGCAGCTGGGGGAATAAGGGGTTCAATCCCAAAAGGAAATTCTGAATGGTGCATCACAATGTTTACGATAGACCCTGAACCTGCTACCAAAATGTCTCTTAACTTTCCATTGTGAGTTAAATCAGGTCTAGACCTTGCCAGTCTGTGAGAAGAGAGGAGTACAATTCCCAGCAACAGAAGTTTTACGTAAGTGCTTAGAGGGACTAGCGTCAGTTGCCCACCTGAAACTTTCATATGAGGAGAGGTGGAGATAAGCTCCCTACAGAGGCCTAGCCCATTTACAAAGTAATGGAGCCTCCCAGTGAGGTGTTACTTCAGTCCAGAAAACTGCCTTTACTGGCTTTCTTACAACAATAGAATTATTAAAGTCAAACCATTGGGGGCCGGGAACCCAGTGAACTGTGTTTCTTCAACTCCACTGGTTTGACTTAATATGTGAAAACCTGTCACAGGAAATCTGTTTAAATAACTTTTTAGTTTTTATAGTATTATTCAACATAAACTTTATCCAATAAAAATTATCTAATATATCTTGACTAGATTTTTCTATTAATATTACTATATTTACATGCACACACACACATATTCTTTTGAGGTAAGGGCAAAGATAAAAGACCACAGAATTTCTAACCTTCAATTTTTGTGCTTGCAATGGGCCATTAGTTGCCTTGGTTCAGGCCATACAAATATGGATGATCGTTATTTACCAAGCAACCACCTAGGTCAACAATGTTGCTTGGATTTTCCTTGTCAGAGAAAATACCAGAGCATCCATCAGAATGAACCTTGGTACAATAAAAAAGTGCAGGGTTAACCTGAAGCCTTGCAATGAGAGCAAGTGACATGAGATATTGACAGCCCATGGTTCTTACATTGCATAGTGAGAAACTCCTTATCTGCCACTAGTTTCCCTAGAACTGTTGTTGTTCACTCTCTCACTTACATGAAAATTAGCAAATTTATATATGTTTATTTGAGATCTGATTCATGCACTTGTTGCTTCCACCAATCCCATCCATTTGCCTGTTGGTTTTATGGGTATGTAAATTTGGCAACCCTAATATTTTGGTGCTAAATGAAAAGATGTAGATGCCCTCATGGGGATGCAGGCAGACCTCATGTGTGATCAGAACTAGAGTTAGAGTTTCAAATCATAGATACTTATGCTGTAATGTACAAAGTTGTGATACTTATGCCGTAATGTACAAAGTTGGGGAGAGAAAAAATAGTAACATAGAAAGATAACATTTTATTTCTATTAAAACTCCAATCTTGCAGAAGCAAGAACATGTCTCCTAAAGGACATAAATTCAGTGAGATTTTTGGTGGTGCCATAGCAGCATATCAGGAAAGTGAGAGAGCTGTAGGACCAGAAGGTAAAGTGTAGAATGAGGAGGGATGATGGGGAAGGTTTAGTAATGCACAATAGCATAGCAAATGCTTTTAAATATTCCTCAACAGAAAACAAGTGTCCAGCTTAATTTAATTGTTGTTTATAAGAATTATTTGTATAAAGAAATAGTTTGTGAACAATATCAATTTAGCTCTTTTAGGGCATTGCAAACCCAGTTAGGGACTACATACAATAATAAAATTGCATACTGGTACAGCATAGTCATTTAGAACATAGACTTGGAAATGGATAACTATATGCTGCATCCTGATTCTACCATTTAGTGTCTTTGTAAACTTGAGCAAGTTACTTAAATTGCTTATGTTTCTTCATCTACAAAATGAATTATATTAATAATACAGCACTGACTTGTATTAAACATGATAAAGTATTTAAGAATATAGTGCCTGAAAACTAGGAAGCTCTCAATGCATGTCATTTTTACCATTGAAACATTGTCTCACTGTCACTCAGCATATTATAGGGGTACAAATGTTTAGGCTGCATATACTGACTTTGCCCTACCCGAGTCAGAGCTTCAAGAGTGCATACCCGCCAGACGGTGTGCACCGTACCCATTAGGTGTGAATATACTCATCCTCTCCTCCCCCTCCCACCTGCCCGATACCCAATGAATGTTATTACTATATGTGCACATAAGTGTTGATCAATTAATACCAATTGGATGGTGAGTACATGTGGTGTTTGTTTTTCCATTCTTGGGATACTTCACTTAGTAGAATGGGCTCCAGCTCTATCCAGGATAATACAAGAGGTGCTAGATCACCATTGTACTTTATGGCTGAGTAGAACTCCATGGTATACATATACCACATTTTATTAATTCACTCATGTATTGATGGGCACTTGGGTTGTTTCCACCTCTTTGCAATTATGAATTGTGCTGCTGTAAACATTTGAGTGCAGATGTCTTTTTTACAGAATGTGTTTTTTTCCTTTGGGTAGATGCCTATTAACAGGATTGCTGGATAAAATGGTAGTTTTACTTGTAGCACTTGGAGGTATCTCCATATTACTTTCCACAGAGGTTGTACTAGTTTGCAGTTACACCAGCAGTGTATGAGTGTTCCCATCTCTCCACATTCATGTCAACATTTATTGTTTTGGTTCTTTTTGATAAAAGCCATTCTCACTGGAGTTAAGCAATATCTCGTGGTTTTGATTTGCATTTCCCTGATGATTAGAGATGTTGAGCATTTTTTCATATGTTTGCTGGCCATTAGTCTGTCTTCTTTTGAAAAGTTTCTATTCATGTCCTTTGCCCACTTTTTAATGGGGTTGATTTTTTCTTGCTGATTTTCCTGAGTTCTATATAGATTCTAGTTATCAGCCCTTTATCAGATGTGTAGCATACAAATACTTTCTCCCATTCTGTAGGTTGTCTGTTTGCTCTCTTGCTAGTTTCCTTGGCTGTGCAGAAGCTTTTTAAATTGATCAGGTCCCATGTATTTATTTTTGTTGTAGCTGTGATTGCCTCTGGGGTCTTTTTCATAAAGTCTTTCCCTAAGCCAATGTCCATAAGAGTTTTTCCAACATTTTCTTCTAGGATTCTTATAGTTTCATGCTTTAAGTTTAAGTCTGTTACCAGAAAACTTAGTCCATTTGTTTTTCATTTCATCAGTAATAAATATTGAGCAGTTGCTATGTGCCACATACTGTAAGAGACACTTCTGATGCAACGGTAAGCTTAAGAAACACAGTCTTTACTCTCTTGACCCTCTTGGAGCTCATAGTCTAGTGAAGTAGATGAGCAAATATGTAAGCAATTACTGTATATTACTAGGAAAGCAAATAGATGAATATGGAAAATAAATTTTATGAAATTCTACAGAAATTCAACACAACTTATCTCTATTCAACTTGCTGTAAGATTCAAGTTTAAAATTTATAAAATAATTACAGTATCAGAGAAAGGGAGGATGCTTAATATAATTTACTTTTTATCTAAAACTTTGGAAATGCTAAGGCTACAACAATATATGATTATTCGAATGTGTATATGTTTGTATGCACTGAGCACCCACTAGAAAGCATGTGATCAGCTGATATTCATTAACTTGGTATTTCTATTGTCAATAAGAAAAACAGGATATAAAGCAATATGTACAATATACATCTGTTTAGTTTTCTTCCACATAAGGCCTTCATTTCACAATGAAGCACACATATACAGATGTACAATGGGAAAAAGAGGGCAAACCAGAAGATGTTATGTATAAATTTTCCTTTATGTGATAAGATTATGAACATTTCATAAAAAACTGACCTTTTCAATGCATTCAAAGATCATCTACTATTTTAGAAATTAGGAAGAGTGCATATAGTACATATATTATCGATGTATATCAATATTTCTAACACTATAAAATATATTATTTTTATACATGCATTTATGCATTTTTGCTATATTGCAAATATACCAAAACCATATGTGAAGTCAACAATATTGTTTCATTTTCAAGAACATTATTTTATCTTGGATCTGTGAAATTTTTAGTAATTATATTTACAGGTTTTTAAAGGGCTTTTCTACATTCCCTGATTCAGAAAACTTCTACTGTACAACTAAGATCTTAGGTGACAGAGCTGTAGCACTTCAAGTGGCTTGAGGCACATTGTTGTTTCATCCTAGAGAAGTCTGCAATGCATTATTTTCCCTATGGTTTCTTTCACATTATATTAAGGAGAGTTTTGGGGAGTTAGGGAAAACTGCTGAAGCATCAAATATTTTCCCTTAGTCACAGAAAAGGGAAAGAAATTCAAGAAATTCTACCAATAGGTGACAGGAAAGGGCAGCCCTGAAGCAATGCCAAATTGTCCAGTTACTGGAGTTTATGAAGGGACATGTGAGGACTTTTTATTTTATTTTATTTTTAGGAGAATTACCTTAGTTTCCTATCCCTTTCTGGCCTATACTGATTATCCCTGGATGCATTCTACCCAAAGGGTGTTTGATTATATAGTACTTGCTTTTCCTTTAGAATCCCCATCATACTCCAATTTCAAGTGTAAATGAAACAAGTCAGTTAATTTTGGGGGGGCTACCTTTTGTGAAGTCTGTTGAGCTCTAATTTTGGGGGAGTCTCTGGAACTGAAGCAATAACTGTAATAATCTGTCCCTTTCAACCTAGGCACAGATTACACAATTGTCCCCTACAGAAAATACCCTGAATTATACCAACTTCCCTTCTATTCCTTTATGTTCACCTGGAATTCCTAAAACTCTGGTAGTAATTATTCACTAAGAGCCTATAAATAGTCTCTTCAACCAAATATATTCCATATATAAATATGTATATTTATTTAATTACATGGATTTACAAATATAAACATCTACTACCAATCTACCTTGACAAATACTAAAATCCCATACTTATTATTGTTTTATTCTTTCTTTGAATGGGGAGAAATGTTTTCTCATGAAAGTTCCCCATGAACACTTGCCAAATATAAGATAGTGCTATTCTCTAGATATATTGATAGAATTTTTAATGAAAGTGTTAAAATACTTCTTTAAGTGTTCTAGAAATCACTGATGAGACCTTTAATAAATTGGCCATGTCAATAAAACTGAGAAATAAAATCTTTAATAATGAAAAGTTTCCCATTCTAAACCAGACAACCTAAAACAGAAAGATAAATTAGATTATCTCAGAATGATAACCACTTATCCAAAATATTCAACAATTTGGCAGCTTTTTTCAAAGGAGGAAGAACCAGCAGGCATGATGAAATTTGCCTTGATGGATAAGTACACATTTATCTAACCTGTAAATAACTTGAGTTTCCTTATTTTATGAGTTAAGACCATTTATTTCTAACCAGAATGCATGCATTCACACACCCACACACTCACACTGATTTAGGGAAAAGGAAAATGATTAAGTCAAATAAGTGAAAATCAAGGGGTTTAAGATGTAAGGAGTTCAAGGCTCAAACTCACCAGGACATAGGTTCTTATAAGCTCTGCCTTTCTCTGTGTTGGCTTCATTCTCAAGCTTCATTTGGTGGTCTCCCTGTGCCATGTCTATTATTGCAGTATACATATTTCAATATGCTCATAGCAGCCCCAGACTCAAATCCTCTCATGTTCAATATTACCAGTGACAATTGTTCTTGCTTTCAAGTTTGGCCCATGCCATTTCTAGTCATTCAGGTAGAATCAAGGAGTGGCCCTGCCACGACTTGGGACAATCACTGGGGCCAGGAAAATACAATGCATTGCCTTGGCCTAAGCCATGTGAAGATGAAGCTTCATTTAGACCGCATGAATTAAGAATTTAGAAAATGAGACTCTAGAAGTGTCAGTGGGTGTTGGAGATGCTAACCACAAATATTTACCACAATTCTCTAATAGCCCCTCTCCTCACAAATAGATGTGTATCTAAAACAAAAACAAAACAAATAATGTTGTTTCCCATGAGCCTTCATTTTACCTGCTTAAGAATTCTTATTGACCCTGTCAAACCACTAGGTGATCATCACAACCATGCGCTTATTCTCAATTAAGCAAGCCTTGAAACATTCTCAAAGGAAACAGCAACCTTACACTCCAGACTACACAAAACACAAAAAAGTGAACAAGCAATGTATGAACAGGAATGCTAACTTTTCTGTAGATGGAAAGAATCAGTAGCCCAAGCCACAATTCTTGGACTTTCAGTTTAGAGCGAGTGAGGTGCTCTAGGTCAGGAAGCTCTCAGAGGTTTGACTATATTCTGCTGCTAATAAAGACTCCTTAATGAAATGACTCAATGGGATACAGAAAGAACCTCCTAAAACACATTCCTTTTCTCTGGCCAGACAAAACGGTTGACTCTTTGAGAATTGGTGTCTAGGGAGATACAGAAGGCTATAATGAGACCTAAGGGATATTGCCCGCTCTGCCACTAACTGGCTGCATGGCCTGCAACAAACTCTTCATATTTCAGACACAGTTTCTTTAGTTATAGATTAATAAGAAAATACATGGTTTCTAACCATGTGTCAGCCTCATTTATTTATACTTTTTAAAAAATATCTGGTATTCCTATATTTGTCTGAAGTGAAAGGTGTAGCTTCAACAGTTCTCTAGATAGTCAAGACAGTTGACAGTGAATCGGATCTTGAAAATCATAGGTGCCATTATGAATCAGAAAAAAGTCATATCATGTGGGTCAGGAAACACAGTTGAAAACAGAAGTGACTGGCATGAGTCTTATGTTTGCATTAAATTGTACTTGTAATTTCTCATCTACCTCCATTAAACTGGTTGCTTGAATGACCTTGAGAATATTTGAGTGTTTTATTCACCTGTATGATAACCATGATTGCTATTCCTTTCAGGAAGAATGAAGAGCTGATTCATGGAAAAAAGGGGAATAAACCTCAATTAACCCTAGAGATAAACTTAGCACTTTAAGACATAACATTTTTGTCTGTCAAACAGAAGAAGCTTTTAAGTAAAGATCCACTGTGTGCAGTGAAAACATCTAAGATCTACAATTAAAAGATCTCAGCTCTAGTATCTGCTGGCTGGGTGAGAATGGGCAGCGTATAGATCTCGCTGAGATAAAATTAATTTGTACCAACATGAGAATGATAATGTCATTATAGGGCTGTAAAAATTGAACAGATCAAGTTTTTACCAGATATTTGTAGAAAATTAATGTATATCGGCCTTCAGAATCTGGAAATAAGAATGAAGTCTTTGTGTCAAGTACCACAAGCTTTCATAGCTACATGAGGAGGAAACCTTGCCAAAGTCTTATGAGAAGCCCAGGCTTCTCTTACACATGTTCATGACCAAATACATTAGCTCATGTTCTTTCTCCTGCTGACACAGTACATTGCTGCTCTCCACAGAAATACTATTTGTATTCCTATCCATAGGGTCAATTTCCAGTGCCATGAAAACTGCAATACCAACACTACTAAATGCTAAGGGTTATTTTCCATGTTCACTGTGTTGTTGGATCTCATACATAAACAAACAGAACCACCCTTTTCTGCAAGCAACGTGTTCTATTGTTCACCTCTGTCTGAAAGCAATACTGCTTATTCTCTGAGTCTTAAATGGATTCTAGAGAATAAAGATCCCTAAAATTTCTTCCAGAAGCTTCTTTCTTTCTCTATTTCCTACAGTCAGGCTAAAAATCTATATTCACATTGTGCTCCACATTAGTATGTCTCCTCTGCCATTTCTCCCCATGCAGCCACATAACATTTCCACTTCATAGGCTATAGGCAAACCCCTCATGTAGATTAGTACTTTGACTGCCAAAAACCCAGTAGAATCCACCTAGGCTCTTTCAACATTCCCTGCTATACTAATAACCTCTACAATGCAACAAAAATATATGGTATCATTAAAATTGAGATAATGTGAACTATCACTCCATGCCCCATAAATATCTATAATTATTACATCAACTAAAAATAAAAGGAAAAAAAATGAAGTAAATTGAGATGATAGATATGTTAATTTGCTTCACTATCACAACTGTTTTATCATACTTATATATATCCCATAAGATCATGTTGAAAATGTATTTTAAAAATCTAAAAAAAAAAAGAAATCAAGATACTATGTCATTTGGACCCAGCTTACATATCTTTTCACTTTGATAATAAAATGATAATTCCTGGTTATAGAGCATTATATAGAAATTGATATAATTTGTAATTTTAGTTAGGGAATCTGTTTTAACATTTTGGAACATTGGCTACAAAAACTGTGTTATTGACCCAAAACTATTTTTGTGCAGTATGGTTTTCTTAGAAGCCGATTAGTATGCTTCTAAGTCTCAGAAGTGGAGAGCTTCAGAGATGAGTTCATAATGATTTAAGACTTATAAATAGGTGGATTTCTAAGAGGGAGGATAAAAGAAGAAAGAGGCAGAAATTTGCTTACATACAATCTGGAAGTGAGAATGAGCATAAAAATCCATGTAATCTATCAAAGAGTTTTTGATTACACCTTGGGCAGGCAGGTTTGCATTGATCATATTTGGCAGCCAGGTTTAATTTTGCTATTTGACTAGGATCAGTTAAACATATATTTCTCCAGCTATAGTTGTCAATTACTCACTGAGGAAGAGCCAGAATTTATTAGATTCAGGAGCTAGTTTTCAAAATGAGAAGCTTCCTTCCACAAGTGGGTATAATCATTGGATAGTTTAAATGTTCTTAAATTATGATTAGTACAGAAAAGAGGTTAAATCAAATAACCTCTGATTGTAAAATATTGTGTAACTCAGTGAAGGAAATTTGTTTAGAAATAATAATTAGATATTCAGGAACCAAGAAAACCTCTAATTATGAGAAAATAAATAGCAAGTCCTGTAGCAGAATAACTTATTAGCTGAAGCAAGGGTTTTTAAGAACCTGAAAAGAAGCTTCTTTCTTTCCCAAATTAGATGTGAACTAAAAGAATGAGGACTTCTAAAATAATATATCCACTCTGCTTGTCATAAATATAGCCCAGGAACAGCCAGCAGGAGAGGGTTGACAAAAAGGTGAATATATCAGAGAAAGACTTCCTATGAACTTAGTATTGGGAAAACCCTTCCTTCTGGAGAGCACTAGCAAACAGGCTGCTTTTTAGATGTCTGCGTAATCAAATTATTCATTCCCCAATATAAAAATAATATGCTAACCTTCTGGAATTTTTGGAAAATATTCTCAAGTATACAAAATATAAGGAAGACGACAGCAGCCATGAAAATCTCCCTACCCAGAGACAGCTATGTTATTAATTGAAATTTATTTATATCCAGGCTCTTTTCACTCATGCATTTGACATTATAACAAATTTTAATTCAGTATACTGCTTTATTATTCAGAATTATGCCTTATGCATTTTATTATCATGAAAAAATTGAGTATACATAATTTTAAAGGATAAAATTATTTGTTCATATCCTTTGCCAAAATTTACCATTCTGTTGATAATTGCACATCTAGTTTGCAGTTAATATTTGCTGTTAGAAACAGGGCTGATATATGTTTCATTTTAAGAGATTTTTTTCTGAAAATATTTTTGAATTTGTAGTAGAAAATTATAGCAATGAAGGAAAGAAACTTAATTTTGTTGAGCTTGTACTATATGTCAAGAATTATTCTAGATTCTTTATGACAGTTATAGGGCTCCCAACTTATACCCAATTTGTGTCTGTCACTGAAATTCAGAAGAATGTGCCCATTAGTCTTCTGGCAGTCAAGACTTACCTGTTAGCCAATTTGCAAGAAGGCCAAAGGAAGTTATGAGAACTCACTCTTAGGAACCACTGGAGAACAAAAATGATTCTGAATAAAGCTTGGTGTTTAATGGTCAAATTTGTATCATGGCCCAGTCCCTAGTCTATGGGAAGGGGAAAAGATTAAATGCAAGCAAAGTACTACTTATCTAAAATTATGCAAGTAGATGGAAAACAGTTCTAACAGTTTGAAAATAAAAGAGAAAAAATGCCTAGCTTCTGAGCAAACTCCCAGAATTGGCTCTTAATGATTTTCAGTGCAGAAGTGTCAAGCAAGAGGTAGTGGACCCTACTAGAAGCAGAATACCCAGCAGAAGCCTCAGAGTCCCCCTGCTTGAACATGTTAGGTCTATCTCAATGTTCCCTGGTCCTTGGTTCCCAGTGTCAAGAGTGAGTACTGGTACCAAGTTGAACCGGTGACAGAGTGATCACAAATACAAAGCAATCCCACACAAACAGTTTACTACAGAAAAGAAAGAGCCATGGTGTTGTGCTGTAGGTAAGAGAGATGGATTTATAGACACTGGAGTGAGGTTCTGCCTACCTGAGGCCGCTGCTGTGCGGAGACCTCAGGCAAAGCCACCATCATCATGTCTGACCAGGAGGCAAAACCTTCAACCGAGGACTTGGGGGATAAGAAGGAAGGAGAATACATTAAACTCAAAGTCATGGAACAGGATAGCAGTGAGATTGACTTCAAAGTGAAAGAAACTCAAAGACAAGAAGTTGTAATGAGTTCACTCAGGTTTCTCTTTGAAAGTCAGAGAATTGCTAATAATCATACTCCAAAAGACTGGGAATGGAGGAAAAAGATGTGATTGAAGTTTATCAGGAAAAAAGGGGGGCTCACTCAACAATTTAGATATTGTTTTAATTTGTTTTCTTTTCCCTCAATCCTTTTTAATTTTTAAAAATAGTTCTTTTGTAATGTGGTATTCAAAATGGAATTGAAAACTGGCATCCCATCTCTTTAAAACATCTGGTAATTTGAATTCTAGTGCTCATTATTCATTATCGTTTGTTTTCATTATGCTGAGTTTTGGTGATCAAGCCTCAGTTCCCTTCACATTGCCCACTCCTTTTTTAAAAATTACATTTGCATACAGAGAGGTCACTGTTTTCAGGACTGTGCATTTTCAGGCTTATGGTGATAAGGTCTACCGATGCAGGTGTCCATAATGACTTTCAATTGGCCCTGAAGTTCTAGCATATGATTGCATCACTCCTGGACTGTGGCTTTCAGTAGGAGTTGGAAGTTTTTCAGAGAACTGAACTGTGGAAACATGACCTTTCCTTAACTTGAAGATACTTTTCAAATTTGAGGGTCTGGACCAAAAGAGGAGGAATATCAAGTTGGAGTGAAGATGGCAGATAAGGTGAGAGTAATGACTAACTCCAAAGATGGCTTCACTGAAGAGAAGGCATTTTAAGATCTTTAAAAAGTCTTATCAGAAGATCCCAGAAAAGTTATTTTCATTAGCAACTAATAAAGTTATTCATGCAGAAATATATATAACATAACACTGCTCTTTTTGATTTTATTTGTACTTTTTGGCCTGGGATATGGGTCTTAAATGGACATTATCTGTACCAGCTTTATTAAAATAAGCAATATTTGTAAAAAAGGAAAAAAGAAAAGAAAAGAAAAAAACTATACAAAGTGCCACAGTTCCTTCCCCCCACACCCCCCACCCCTGCCCCTGCCCCACAGCCAGTCTCCTTGTCACCATGCCCTGTGGCAGGTGTGAGGAGGTCCCTACCTCGATTCCCAATCCCCACCCCCTTGGCCTCTCTCTCAAGGGAAACTTTTCCACTCAATTGCCAGAGAGTAAGAGGGACTCTAAGGACAGGAAGGCTCAGAATTAGGAAATGAAGGTAAGAAGGGAAAGAAAGGAAAGGGATGCCTGCCATAGGTCAGAAATAACAACCTTTTACTTCGGATGCCAATGCCTCTTATCCTTAGACTTCAAGCAATAAAGCCCATGTCCAACCCACATGACCTCCTATTCCAGAGTGACAAGCACGACTGTGAGCATCCTTCAGTTCCCAAGAGCGCTCTACCACCTCTTCAGCTTTTTAAAATGCACCATCTTCTACAGTGAATAGGCAGCCCATTGATCCAGTGTGAAGGGATGTTGAGGTCCCTCTCTAGGGTAAACTAAAATTTCTACTTAATAAAACTAGAAAATAGAATGGAAATCTCATTTTCTATAATTCTTCCTGCTGGGTCAGGGATCCCTGCTTCTTTTATCTTTAGTTTTAAAGGAGTTTTCAATGTTCACACTGCTGGAAGAACTGGCTATTCCCAGTAACCTTAAGTTCGTGATAACAGACAGTGACATAGTAACTGCAGCTTTAAAGCAGGCAGAGAATAGAGAGAGAGACAGAGATTCCATTTTAACTCTGTAGTGGCAGATTGACCATTTGAGTTCTGAACTTTTGATATATTTTGCCCATCAGACGTTTCCCTTTTAATTATATCCAGCGTGACTATATACCAAATATCTTCATAAATTCTCTTTCACAAACCCTATCACAATTTACACAGACCATCTGTGACTTTGTTTTTGTCTCAAATTTTCCTTCTCTTAAACTTCCGGTTATGTTAGGACAAGAATTGTCCCTACACAATCCTTTCTTATGCAATATTATTCTTCTTTTTATTTAACCTTTCTTACCAAAAATACGTTTGCATACTCATAGCCTTTCTATATCTCTTTTTCCACCTTATTAGTTACCTACTATCTTCCCTTTTTCCTCCAGATCCATACTTTGAATCAACTTCAAAACAACTTCTAAATTAGACAAGATTATCAAGTACATTTTTTAATAAGAACACACTTTATGCCTCTTCCACAACACATCCTATTTCTTGGTACAGCACATATGTGGAATCGGATGCATAGACCTGAATTTCTACTTTTAGTAACTTTAAATTTTAGCAAAAACCTAAGAAACAAGAAATTTTGAATTGTCTGTTATAAACATCTATGTTAGTTATATTTCTCTTTAGTAGTTTTCTTAGATCTTAGTTATTAAGTTATTTTCTGTTAACCAGTTTTATAGCCGGTGAAAATTAGATATTCACCTCAGTAAGGCCCTTAAATTTAAGAACATGGGCACTTTTACTGACAACCCAGAACACTTACCTGTTTTCACCAAACCAACAATAGCAAAAATTAGTCCTACTTATCAACAATCACATACACACAGACCTAATATATATTTATTTTTACTTCCAAATTCCAGCCATAAGACAATACCACAATTTCACCAGTCTGCAAACGGCGGCTGAAATCCTGTGCCAGAAAGCTGGTGGAACCCCCCTCTCTGGAATGGGAGATTGAGAAGCCTCTGGGGTAGAGCGCAGGCCTTGGGGGGGGAGGGGGTTGCTAAAAGGGGATCATCTAGGATGTCTGGCAGTTTCTTGGTGCCTCGAGGTTACATAGGCTAGGCATGTCCTGCTCCCATCCCTCAAGTCAAGATCCTAATAAAAGGCCATGAAAGCTTTAATATATGCAACCTCCTCCCATTTCTGAACAGGATTTCTGTCAGGCAGGGAGGCTTCCCTAAACCTGGCAAAAAACTAATAACTACAAGGTAGAAAACTCCCCTTTTCCTCTAATAAAGTCAACAAGGCAATAGTTGCCAAATTTTGCAAAGTCAAGGTTGGTGTAGCTGATAAGGCACAAAGGCTAGAGGAGAAAAGACAGAACACAGCAAAACACATGTTGCAACATACAGAGTACAGTTTTTCCCAGTAGGAAGGTAGGGCAACTGGGAAGCACCAGAAAAGGAGTGAGCAAAGGGAAACTGTGGAATACACAGGGGCTTGTAATTTACCACTCCAACAGTGGAGGTAACGGAAGAGAAACAGAGGTTCAGAAAACTCAGGGAAGCCAAATGCCATAAAGACAGTGCAACAAAGCAACCTCCAACAGACACACATCACTCCATCATCTTACCTTACGGAGTTTTCAGGATATTTCCTTCCCGGGTTTCGGCACCAAATGTTAGGCCTATCCCGATGTTCCCTGGTTCTTGGTTCTCAGTGTCAAGAGAGTACTGGTACCAAGTTGAGCCAAAGATGGAGTGGTCACAAATACGAAGTAATCCCACATGAACAGTTTATTACAGAAAATAAAGAAACTATACAAAGTGAAAATAAGTTCCAGAGAGAGGAACAGGTCAGTCTCCACGAGTAGAAAAAGACAGTGAAGATTCCCAGGTGATTTCCTTTTATTGGCCTGTTCCGGAGGGCGGGCCTACAGGATGTGTGGGCTATTACCAAACGATTATCAGGTGTTCTGCATTTTCCAGGCGGTCCCTTCTCCTGATTGGTCCTGGATTCTCTCCTCCTGGGAACCACCCTCCTGGCCTACACCCACCACCTGCAGATTTGATCCCTACCTAACAAAGAGGGAGACATTGCTGTGCAATATTTTCTAGGCATGGCTGCCATTTGCAAAGCTAAAATGACAGCATGCGCAACAAATGAGTGGTGACCAAGAAACTCAAGGGACACCTAGCAGATATAGCAGTATAGTGCATTTGAGTTCAACTGACACAGTGCAATTAGGAGCCAGATGTTTTCAGCACAAGGGAGAGATCACCTGAAAACTTACAGGAGTTCTGGGAGGGGCAGGGAGATAAGACTTTGCAAGAGGCTGGAGTTCTGCATTAACAGTGGGGAGAGGGCATAAAGAAAGATATGTTACGTATGAACTCATTTAAGCCTAGTGAATACAGTATCAGCTAAACTGAGAAAGTTTAAAAAAAACTGTCTAAATTAACAAAGGGGAGGATATATGAGAGTTCACGGCAAAAAGAGCTGTCCTTTGAGAAAACTGCATTAAAACAGTTCCATTAGTTAAATAGCACGAATGTTATTAGAACAGGAGGAGCCACCCTTGGGTCTAATACATAGATAAATTCCTCTGGTGGACCCTAAGATATATGGAGACATTCAGTGTCAAATAATAATTCCTGGGATGATACAACAATGGAGAAAATTAGACACCTTCACTGATGGATTTTTATAGCTCTTCCAAGCTATCATAGCCCCTCTGGGTTGGCTTATTATCCATGGAGGTAGGAAATGACAGAATACACTCTCAAGGCAGTAGTCAGCCACAATTGCTACTACACAAGTCTATTCTTAAAGGTATTCATTCAGGAAAATGAGCTCTAAATGTTTCCTTCGTTGCAGCCATGGAACTAACTGGAACAAATAAGCTACATAGACTGATCAACATTTAGTTAATTTTCACTGTCCCAGTCCATGTCAGGTCAGCCATACCCTAGATATTCTCCAGTTAAAGGCTCAAAATATCTCTTTAATTTTTAAATAAAGTTTATTCTAATTCCATCTTGATTAATACCCCAAGGTGGCATAAGCTTGACCAGTAAGTGGTCTTCAACTTTGCAAGACTATGGATTCCCTAGTACATTTTTAGGTTGGCATTTAGATAATTTTCATAAGATTTATATTAATAAATCATATAATTTATCATCAATTGTACATGTATACATAATCAAACATACAGCTAACCTTTGAACAACATGGGTTTGAACTACACAGATGTACTTGTATACAGATTTTTTTCCACCTCTATCACCCCCAAGAAAGCAAGACTAATCTCCCCTCTTTCTCTTTCTCCTCAGCCTACTGAATGTGAAGATGATGAGGATGAAAACCTTTATGATGATCCATTTCTATTCAATGAATAGTAATTATATTTTCTCTTCCTTATGATTTTTCTTAATAACATTTTATTTTCTCTAGCTTACTTAATTGTAAGAATACACTATATAATACATAAAACATACAAAATATCCATTTATCAACTGTTTATGTTATTGGTAAGGCTCCACTCAACAGTGGGCTCTTAGCAGTTAAATTTTGGGGGAGACAAAGGTTATACATGGATTTTTGGGTGCATGAGGGCCAGTGCCCCTAACCCCCATGTTATTCGAGGGTCAACTGTATATCTTCATCAAAATTTGGCAGGGCTTATTTAGTTAATTCAATTTGTGAAGAATGTCTGCTACCATATAATCCCAACAGCATGTCACACTCATCATTGTTGAGCCATTCATCCAGACCAGAGTTTCTATAGGAAATACAATCTGTGAGGCTGTGCTTTTTTTCCAATTTAAATAAATGGGTTAATGCAATTCTATATGATAATCATCTCATATCTTAAATATACATCTAAGGAATAGATAGATGGAAGAGAGAAAACTAGGCATAATCTTGCCATAAGTATGGTCCTTGTATAAAACAATTTACTATTGCTTATGGAATCTCTCATTGCTTTGCTTTTAAGGACTCTCACTCAGGAGCACTGCATTCTTGAATAGCACTTTTTTGGCATTCAGTATTTTACACGCAAAGTCAATGCACTGTGAATGCAAGATTTGGGATGTGTGAGAGGATGACTGCCTTTTGTAAAATGAGAGAAGAGGTGAGAAAGAAGCAGCAGCAGAGTGCCAATGACATTCTCTTGAAGACACATTTTAGGAAAGTGTACACATGGAAGCTGAGGGTCTGGGAAAGGCTTTTCTAAAAACCATCTGCTTAGAAATTCTCCATATTCTTTAGTGGTGGGTGTGCCCCAGTTTGAAGACTACTGAGCTAAATTATGTATTGATCTTCATCTGCTTTTTGTGGACCCCGGTAGTGTTGCATTGAATTTCATCATTGTATTTGGACAAAATTGAAAAGGTGTTCTCATAACTCAGACACCTGATCTCCAACAAACTGTTCTTGACTGGCTTCACTTTTATGGATGCAAAAATACAAATCCTCTTTATCTTGAATCCTCTTTTTCTTCCAATGTTTTCCAGACTTACTGAGCTAATATATTTTTATTAAATTTATAGATATTTTGATAAAAGTATTACTTAAAGTGGACATACAGATTATAATGTGATTTTCAATTATATGTGCACTCATGTCAGAATCATGTTCTTTATTCCAATAATTATAAACCTCTCTTTAGTTAGAAGCCTCTAGGAAATTAGAAAAAAAAAAAAAATTTACTAATACCTGCGCCCTCTCTCCGAAATTTCTTTTCAACTGGCATGACGTAAGAATCAGGCATGGGTAGTGTTTAAAAAATAATAATAATAAATGTGATTCTAATGCACAGTTAGTGTTCAGAAGTACTACATTAGTCATGAGAAATCCTAGAAGAGAGACAGAAAAAGACAACACAAGCTGCATTGTTAGTAAGAGGTCTCTGGGTTACCATACGCCTCAAACTGTTGTATTTTGAAAAGAAAGATTATGTAATCATTTCAAAAATCACTTGGAAATGCATTATTGAGATAACTAAAAATTACTCCTTCAAGCTCCTAAGCTTATTTAAAAATCTATTCTAAATCAGATTGACTTAAGTTCCAAGGGAAGGCCTAAGAAGTAAAGTAGTTTTACAGGAGTTTCAAGAATCTTTGATGTACTTTTTTTTTGCCCTGTACTATTGAGTTTATTGGAAGCAAAATTTTCAAATAACTAAAGGTGGATAAGGAGATAAGAAGTCGAGATCTTTCTTAATAACTACAGTTCTAGAAAGTATTGCAGCACCCTCATAGCTGTTCCTCCTTAAACTCTTTCTGGTAAAGAGCCTGGAGAATGGTACAACTTATACCCTTCTAGTAAATTGACTTTTACTCAAGTGACTTCTTCTAGATAAAAATTAGCATGAATGAACCCATAATGCATATTCTTCAGTGGAAATGGTAATTATTCTCATTGGGCAAAGTTCAAGGATGCCAAAATCTAGGCACTTAAGAAAAAAAAAATAACAGTCTACCTCCTTCAGAAAGGAAATAAGTTTGAAAGTAAAGGGCTTAAGGGATAATGAAGGTTAATTGCCAATTATACAGAAAAAAATTATGCAAAAGCAATATTAAAAACCACTTTCAAGAACTATTGCCCTTTCTTTTATTTATGTTATAGTACTATTGTGGGTGTATGTGTGTTTTAACATTGTTCTAAATTAGTTTTGTCTGTGTCACTAGTATTTAGATGTAGGGTGTTCCTCAAAATATAAAACAATAATAGTGACCATGACCCATGAGTTAGATCAATAGAAATGTCTCAAGGAAAAGGAGTGCAAACTGAAAAGGGAGTTAGTTAGCATTTCAGTGAACTCTCCTAAAGTTGATTATGACAACTGGGAAGTTAAAATATTCAGTCTTCCTGTATACAAATGCTATTCTGACTATTATTAAATTAAAAATTTTAAATGGCTGTTTTGAATTTAGGAAACATTAAAACCAATAGATTAGATTCTACTCACTTGTCCTATACTCCTAGTATAGGATATATTAGAAGTTCATATCATATATTAATATATGGCCCAATCGATCCTTTCTTATTTTAAATTTTCAACAAAGTTGCATTCAGTTGTGTTCCAATTGGGCACTCATTAAGAAACTGGCTAAATAAATATTTATTTATTTCTGCAAACCTATCTATCAAAATCTATAAACGTCTAGTTCTCATACTCTAATGGTTCTGAACCAGTTAGACATCAGTCAACTACTAGAGCATCCTGGACCCTACACCCAGCCAAAGAGGTTGTGAGTTCAGACTGAAATGGGTTTTCGGACAGAAATAACAGTGTGAGGATGGGCTTGAAAAATTAGACTGATTTAGAAAAGCCATAAAAATTTGACTAACTTTGATTTGGGGGAAAAAACAGGGTCCTGATAAGCTACTAAGAAAAACTAAGAAAAAAACTCAAAATGACTACATTTTCCAGTACTTCAAAGTCCAAAATCTTAGCAAAATTAGTGGTTTCAATGACAAATTACTATAAGGTCTGCATTCATTCATTCAATTATTATTATTTTTTTCTTTTGCTCAACAAATATTGATTCGGTTCTGTACCAGGTGATGAGAATGCAGAGAAACACTGGATGTGATTCCTAGGTTTTGCTAGTTCACAGGGTACTAACTGACTGTGGTAGGCAGAATTTTAAGATTCCCAAGACTGTGCATCCTGTATAACCACCCCCCCACCCCCACCCTTGATGTAGGCTGGGTCTGGGAATATATTGGGATATCACTCCTATGACTATGTTATGTTAATTGGTAAAAATAGATCTTGCAGATCTAACTATGATCTTTAATCAGTTGGCTTTAAGTTAATCAAAAGGGAGATAATCATGGGTGGGCTCAACCTAATGACCAGAGCCCTTCAAGGATACAAGAAGCAGCAGCAAACACTTCTCTCCTGGCCTTGAAGGAGTAAGATACCATACTGTGAGAGGAGAGGATTGTAAGACCTGAGGGTGACCTCAAAAACCTGAGAAGAGTCCTTGGTCAACAGCTAGCAAGAAAATGGTACCTCAGCCATGCAATGGCATGGTTATAAATTCTGCCAAAAAACTGATAAGGTGGAAGAGGACATTAAACCTTAGATGAGGTTGTAGCCACCTTGATTTCAATGTGGTGAGATGCCAAATAGAAGACTCAGCTAACCTGTAACTGGACTCCTGACACAGAAGCCATGAACTAATAAATCTGTGTAGGTTTAATCCCATAAATTTGTGATAATTTGTGACAAAGGGCCAGGCATGATGGCTCATGCCTATAATCCTAGCACTTGAGGAGGCCAAGGTGGGAGGATCACTTGAGGCCAAGAGTTTGAGACTAGCCTGGTCAACATAAGGAGACTTTGTCTCTACAAAATATAACAAAAATTTTCTGGGCCTGATGGCATATGCCTATCTATAGTCCAAGCTATTCGGAAGGCTGAGCTGGGAGGATCCCTTAAGCCTGGGAATTGAGGGTTGCAGTGACTATGATTGTGCCATTGCACACCAGTCTGGGTGACAGACTGAGATCTTGTCTCAAAAAAAAAAAAGTTGTGACAAAGCAATATATAGCTAATACACAAACACATAAACAAATATGTGTAATACAGTGCTAAAAGTACTGTGAGAGAGGCCTGTGGCAAATAAGATGGGTACAAAGGGAATGTTATGAAATCTTCTTGATAGGTTGAAGTAGATTTATGAAGAAGTGACCGTAGGTTGATACAAAAAATTTGGTTTTGTCTGAAACTTGTATTTCCTAAGTGTCAGTTACCTGACTATGTTTGTGTTGGTAACATGGTTACCACATAAAAGAGCCATGATCTTAGCTCTTGAGCAGCTAAAATACTGACACTGTGCAAAGTAGGACAGTGCACGCAGTAGGTTTGCTGCTCAGAGCAAAGGGAGGCTAGTAACATATATTCTGCAATAATCACTATCCTAAATGATTATTAAGTATTAACTTATTCCATCCTCAAAACAAAATAATGGCATAGTTTCTATTATTGTGCTCATTTTAAAGATTAGAAAACTGAGATATACACAGGTTAAATAAGTTACCCAAACTCATGCAGTCATGGGATTGGCATAGTCTCAGTTTCTCCTATGTAGTCTGACTGCAGAGTTTCTACTCATAGTAGCAGTGCTATGAAAAATGTATAGAATGGCATAAAATAACTTGCCATTATTCTGGGAAGTAATTTTTGCTTTGGATTTCCTATTGTCAACTGGATGAAGAATATTGATCATTTCTGTCCCCTCTTGGTTAATGTCATTGATCTAACTGCCTTAAATTAGCCAGTGATGAGGATAAATATGTGGGAATAAAAAAGGTAATTATATCCTGGGACTATGGTGAATGTACTATTAATAAGGGAGTTATTGAATGACAAAGAATTGTAGGGTGGAGCTGGGAGAGTTAAGAAAATTATTACATAACCAACCAAAGAAGTATAATCTCAGACAGATATCTTGGAAGTATTTTAAATGGTTTACCTAGACATATTAAAAAGAAATCTAATTTAATGTTCTGGTGTCTTTTGCATGAAATAAAATAAATCTCTAAGTGATGAAATACAGAGTTCCAGATCTCTCATTGTAAAAGCTGCTTGAAATTTTAAAGGTTTTCTGCAATGGAGCAGAGCAATAAAGAGTAAATGCAATTATCCCCCATCTTACTATGGGTTAAAAGACTTAATTGTATCTGAAATAAATCCTATTTTATGCATTCAATTTTATGATGTATTAATCTTGCATGATGGGGGGTTACATTCTAATAGGAAATAAGTTTCTTTCTTTTTTTCTTAGAGACAGAGTCTCACTCTGTCATCCAGGCTGGAGTGCAGTACCCCCATCATAGTTCACTATAACCTCAAATTCCTGGGCTCAAGCAATCCTCCTGCCTTAGCCTCCCAAAATGCTGGAATTACAACTGTGAGCCACTGTGTCCAGCCTAGAATAAACTTCTTAATGGTCAAAGACCAATTGGATTGCTTATGTATGCATATATATTTTTACTAAAAACCATTATTCAATGTTTTCAGTCAAAATGCCTTTTATTAATATAGAAAAAACAAAAATTCCACCACATGAGGAAAATATTTTTTTCACTTTGTTTGCCAAATCTATTCTCTTGTTATTATTAAATAATTTTCTGATTCATACAGATTGAACTGAAATTCTTCACACTTGGTTTTAAACAAATATCTTATAATATTAGTAGTTCTCTTTCATGCAGTTAGAAATTGAAATGCTTGTGTTAGTCATTTCTACTTTGTTTCATTTTATGGAAGGAGATAACAGAGCATTTCACTTCTATATGTGAACTGAAACAGAGAAAATAATTGCCCTTTTCTGGTGCTATTGGTTTTTTCAAAGCACGTGGTTTTTTCAAAGTTCCAGCACTCTTTATAATCCTTCAGTTGTAATCCTTCCTCTTTGTAATCCTATAATCTGGGAAATGTGTTTTTATGATTTCCAATATTATAAAGAAGAAAATAACAAGACTGGGAAATATTGAAGGTGTGTTATTTACTCTGTCTTAAAGAAACAAAACTTGCCATGTTAAAAATATTTAGTTTCATTATTGGTGAATTACAGTACATATTTCTATAGAAGTAACATAAATTCTCAGGACTTATATACACATTTATGTGGAAAGTAACAATACTGTTCAAAATATTCTTTTAGGTTTCATCATCATATAATTTATTGATTTAGAAATACATAAATACACACACAAGAGGTTATTTCTATGAAAAGTAATCTAAATATATTTTGTTTCTATATTATATCCTACCTCAAGATGCTTTCTGCAACATCAATCACAAAAATAGATATGTGAATTCATACATTTCCTTTGATTGGCTCCTGACCTCAAAGACTAAAGACTGTAGTTATATTTGTTGAAACATTAAAAATCCCAGTATTTCATGACACGATGATCCATATATCCTTATGAAACATGACCATAACATGAGTTTATGTGGCAGAGTAAACAAACTGAACTATAATTGCTTGCTATAATTAAAAAATGATCACTACAAGAATCTGAATTAGGTGTTTATTTGACATTTAACATATATTTATTTCATATCTGCTAAATGTTGAGGACATAAACAAAAACATAACATGAACCCTGTCATCAAAGAACATAGTCTGAGAAATGGCATATAAAAACACAGAGAACATTATAAACAGCAGGCTTTAAAATAGAATGATAAACCCTATGATGTTTTAGATATCTAGTACAGTGAGATGGTATTAAATAAATGACACACATTGAGACTTTTAAATGAAAAAAAGTACTATTATTATCAATGAATGGTGAAACAATGCTTATGTTTCAAAATTGTGGAGGAAAGATGGTGAGTTTTAATTTATTTTAAACAGCAGCCCTATGTCTAAGAACAAAGGTTATGGCAGAAGTATACTGTAACCAGTAGGTTAATTTTTTGGATGTTTTTGAGTATAATTTTTCTCTTAGAAATCATGAGTATGGTGTTTTATTCAATACTATTTAAAATGTATTGAAAACAATAAAGAGTTTTAGAAGACATGAATACAGTAATTCAACACTAGAACAATTTTATCAACACATAAATGCATATTTTTGTTTGATGAATGTCATAGCCAAAATAGGTGTTTTAAAAAGTGAAGAGAGGAAACAAGGAAAAAAGCAAAGGGAATTCTTCATAATTGGACCTTCTTGTAGGTCCTATTAGGAACAACAATGGATAATCTATACTAAATAAAATATATATGGATTTTATAAAAAATATATCTCACATTTGGCAGTTTATGAAGAGAAAAGGATAAATGGGATGGATTAAAAAACACTATAATTCTGAACTTCTTACAGCATCTATGTGTGTGAATAATATTTTAGATGCATATTCCTTCTGTCTCAGTAGTATTTATATAATATACACTATTTACAGAATATAGAATTAATTCAGATTATACCACTTTGTCTTTAATTCCTCTATACTTGAAGGTAACTCTTTCAAATAGCTTCAGTTTGAAAAAATATAATTTTTAAAATTTGAATATGCCTATTCACATATATAATTTGTCAATTCATTTCATAGTCATTGTCTTAAGGACACAGATTTCTTTCTTTTCTTCTTCCCTTTTTCATCTTTTTGGCATCGCTGCTAATTTCTCTCCTGGTACAGTTTCTTTGTTCATTAAAAACACCACAAAGATTTTTCAATATCCAATGATTTTAAAAAGACACAATTTAAAAAAATTACCTAAATTTAGTTAATATACAATATTCAGGTGCCTCAGAAAGAAAATATGGTCATGTTATTAACCACAAAATAAATTAAATCTCAAAAAAGCTTCTGTTTTTGGCCACGATGGAGTAAGAGGGAATATGGTTACCCTCCCACCTAAAACACACACCCCCAAAATCACACAAAATATTTAAGATGCTGGACATCAGGCAATGAAGAACAGTTATTACCAAGTAATAGGAAACAAATAATGTGAGCCCTAAAATTGCTCCAGCTTACTACCTTGAGAGAGAGTTCCCAGGTTGTGGCACAGGCCCTGGGAACTCAGGCAGAGACCTCTAAAATCTATGAGTTCAGGAGACAAGAGTCAAAAGTCCAGAGATGCTATAGTGGGTTGAATAACATCAACTCAGAATTTATGTTCACTCAGAACCTCTAAATATAAACTTATTTGGAAATAGCGTCTTTGAATAGATAAGAAAGATAAGGATTGAGATGAGATTTTACTAGATTAGGGTGGATCTTAAATACAGTAAGAATCTCCTTATAAGAAACAGATAAAGACACACAAAAATACAGGAAAGAAGATAACATAAAGACAGAGATAGAGACTAGAGTGACGCATCTACAAGCCAAGTAATGCCAAGGATTGTTAGGTAAAAACTAGAAGCTGGGAAAGAGGCATAAAATGGAATCTCTCTCAGAGCCTTCGGAATGAACCAACCCTGCAGACACCTTGATTTTGGACTTTTCAGCTCCAGAACTGTGAAAGAATAAATGTTTGTTATTTTACGGCATCAAGTTTGTAGTAATTTTTTACAGTAGCCCTTGGAAACTAAGATAGAGATCAAGGCAGCTAGAGTTCACAGGACAAACTACTGATGAAGGAAAAGTTGAATGAAATCCTGGAAATATGCAGATGATTCCACTTGAGTATTCAATAGAATGCTGATTAGTACATGTGTGGGGGAAACAATCCATGTCCTGGATTCTGAAAGAATTAGAGAGAACTATATCCAAAGACACACAAGGCCAGGAATAGTACCTGTCCCCACCAACCAGAAGGGAAAACCTTATGATTGACAGGTCTTTGGATAGAGAACTCCAAAGGATTTTGCCCAGTAGAAGGAAATAGTCCTAAATTAAACACAGCTCTGATTCCAACTGTTTTTTAAAGCAAGACTGAAAGGATCAAAGTGATTTTAAATAACTATGACTCAAAAAAAAGGATATTGTAGCAATACCAAAATATTGAGCTCCCAAGAAGATAAATTCACAATGTCTGGCAGCTAATCAAAAATGATAAGGAATGCAAAAAAGAAGGAAAACTTGCTTCATAATGAGAAAAATAAATCAATTTAGAGTGGACCAGAACTGAAACCAGTGTTACAATTAACAGGCAAAGAATTGATACAGCTGTTATAATACACTTAAGTTATTATAACATGAAAATAGAAACACGAACAAGATAATGAAAGTACAAATAAAAATTCTAGAGAAACTAGATGAATGCAACCTACAAAATCTGAAATAAAAATAAAATGTATGGGATTAATTAAACATTAGTCACTGCAAAAGTATCAGTGAGCTTGGAGACATAACAAAAGTAACAACCCAATCTGAAATGGAAAGAAAAAATTCAATAAAATTAAAAGAGCAGTGGGACAACTTCAAGTTATTTAATATAAATGTAATTATAGTCACAAATGTAGCAGAGATGGAAGAAAATGACAGTAGAAATATTTAAAAAATAATAACCAAAAATTAGAAAAGGAAGAAAAAGAGAAGGACAGGAGAGATATATAAGGGGAATCTGTAAATAAAAGAGGCAAGACAAACATCCACAAACCATAATTTAAGGTCTTTATTTGGATCCTAATGCAATAAAAAAAAAATTGACTGAATAATTTTTTGGTATTAAGAAATTTTTATCTTAATGGTTTTGTGGTATTATTAAAAAAGAATATATTATACATAGTGTTATATACTAAAATATTTTCAGATACCATGCAATGAATGATGTGTGGTGTTTCTTTCAGAATAATATTAGCAAAGAGAAGTAGGTGGGCTAGAAATGAAATAAGGTTGTCCATGAGTTGATAATATTTTAAGCTGGTGATGGATACAGGATAGTTTGTATCAAGCTACTTTTATTTCAATTTTACATTGTTTGAAATAAATGTTGAAACACAAAGAAGTATGTTTCAACAGTGAGCTGTTGGACCTTTTGCAGGAAGGTGGTGTAGAGAAAGTAGCAAAGCAGGAATTAAGATTATGCTCTTTGAAGCAAAATGCCTGAATACAAGCATACTTAACCTCTCTAAACCCAATTTTAATAATATTATAAAAAAGGAATTATTTTAGAGGCAACTTCGAGATAATTGTGGACTAAACGATACATTTAATAAGCATTTTAATTTTTAGAGTACAATAATTTTCCAATAATTTTTAGCCATTATTTGTAGAATGACCTAATAACCAAGATTAAAGAAGAGCTCTAGAAAAAGTAAAGCAATTATAGTGATTTTGTAATAATTATGAGAGGATTTGAACTATGGTGGCTCCATTGAGAATGGAATGTCTCTTCACTGATTGGGGGTTTACCAAAAAATAAATAAATAAATAATGAAATGGATTTTAAATACAAATGAATAAGATTTGACAATAAATTATTAATCAAGAGAGAGTTGTAGAGGAGGTTAAAGATGATTCCAAGACTTAAGTAGGAAAAATGCATTATTAAGAGACAACATATTGTAATATCTTTATCAGATTAATGTTAAGTTAAAATTGATTTAAACATCGATCACAGAGTCCTAACACGGTAAATAGACAATTATAGAGATTACCTTAATTTTGTTTTTAAAATTAGTAGATTAAGTACCTAACCCTTGGTAAACACTGGATGAGTATAAGGCTCAATATATTTTGAATTTCTTCTTATGATTCGGTGCTTATATGTACTACTTCTTCAAATCCAATATTGAGAAAATACAGGCATACCTCATTTTGTTGCACTTCATGTTATAGTGCTTTGCACATACTGTGCTTCCTACAAACTGAGGGTTTGTGACAACCCTGAGCTGAGCAAGTCTATTGATGCCAGTTTTCCAAAAATATGTTCTCACTTTGGGTCTCTTTGTCACATTTTGGTAATTTTCACATTTCAAACTTTTTCATTATTATTATATCTGTTATGATGATCTGTGATCAGTGATCTTTAATGTTACTGTTGTAATTGCTTCGGGGCACCACACACTACACCTGAATAAGATGGTAAACTCAATCAATAAATGTTCTGCGCGCTCTGACTGCTCCACTGATAGGCATTTCTCCCATCTCTCTAACTCTCCTTGGGACTCTAGTTCCTTAGACACAACAATATTGAAATTAAGCCAATTAATAACCCTACAATGGCTTCAAAGTGTTCAAGTGAAAGGAAAAGTTATGTATCTCTCACTATAATTCAAAACCTAGAAATGATAAAGCTTAGTAAGGCAATCATGCTATAAGCTGAGTTAGGCCAAAGCTATGTCTCTTGCATCAATCAACTAGCAAAGTTGTGAATGCAAAAGAAAAGCTCCTGAAGGAAATAAAAAGTGCCACTTCAATTAACACATGAATGATAAAAAAGTGGAACAGCTTTACTGATGATATGAAGAAAGTTTTAGTGGTCTGAATAGATCAAACCAGCCACAACATTCCCTTAACGCAAAGCCTAATTCAGAGCAAGGCCATAACTCTCTTCAATTCTTTGAAGGCTGAAAGAGGTGAAGAAGCTACAGGAAAAAAGTTTGAACCTAGCAGAAATAGGTTTCTGAGGTTTAAAGAAGGAAGCTGTCTCCACAAAATAGAAGTGCAACGTCCTGATGTAGAAGCTGTAGCAAGTTAACCAGAAGATCTAGCTAAGATAAATGAACATGGTTACACTGAAGAAAAGATATTCAGTGTAGACAAAACAGCCTTCTACTGGAAAAAGATGCCATCTAGGACTTTCATAGCTAGAGAAGAGAAATCAATGACTGGCTTCAAAGCTTTCAAGGACAAGCTGACTTTCTCCTTAGGGGCTAATGCAGCTGGTGACTTTAAGTTGAAGTTGTTTACCATTCCAAAAATACTAGTGCACTAAAGAATTATGCTAAATCTACTCTGCTTGTGCTTTATAAATAGAATAACAAAGTCTGGAACATCTGTTTAAAGGATAGTTTATTGAATATTCTAAGCTTACTTTGAGACCTACTGCTCAGGAAAAAAAAAAAAAAGAAAGAAAAAGAAAAGAAAGATTTCTTTCAAACTATTGCTGCTCATTGAAAATGCTCCTGGTCACACAATAGATCTGATGGAGATGGAAAAGAATACTAATTTGTTCTCATGTCTGTTAAGACAATACCCACTTGGCAACCTATGGCTCAAGGGGTAATTTTGACTTTCAAATCATTAAGTAAGAAATAACATTTTAGAGTTTTTATTACATTTTCTTCTAGAATTCTAATCGTTTCATGCCTAAGGCTTAAGTTTGTTATCCACCATGATTTGATTTTTCTGAGAGGTGAAAGCTGTGGGTCCTGTTTCAGTCTTCTACATGTGGCTATCCAATTTTCCCAGCACCATTTATTGAATAAGGATTCTTGTCCACAGAGTATGTTTTTGTCTGCTTTGTCAAAGATTAGATGGCTATATGAGGATGGTTTTATATTTGGATTTTCTGTTCTGTTCCACTGGTCTGTGTCCCTGTACTTGTGCCAATACCAAGCAGTTTTAAGAACCACAGCCTTGTAGTATATAGCACATTTGGGAATGACACCAATTGGGTATCAGACTGAGGTGGGGGGTGGGGGGAGGGGATGGGTGTATACCTACATAATGAGTGCATTGTGCACCGTCTGGGGAATGGTCACGCTTAAATGTGCTGACTCGGGGGGATGGGGTGAGGGGAGGGGATGGGGTATAACTACATGATGAGTGCAATGCGGACTGTCTGGGGAATGGACAGCTTGAAGTTCTGACTCGGGGGGATGGGCGGTACATGGGCAATATATATAACCTGAACTTTTGTACCCCCATAATAAACTGAAATAAAAAAAAAAAGAAATAACATTTTATAAGGCTATAGCTGCCATAGGTAGTGATTCCTCGATGGATCTAGGCAAATTAAACTGAAATCCACTGTAAAGAATTTACCATTCTAAATGCCATTAAGAATATTTATGATTCATGGGAGGAGGTAAAAATATCAACATTAACAGGAGTTTGGAAGAAGATTCAACCCTCACAAATGACTTTTAGGGTGGGGAAAGTAAATGAAGATGTAGAAATAGCAAAAGAAGTAGAATCAGAAGTAGAGTTTGAAGATGTGACTGAATGCTGAAATCTCATGATAAAACTTGAATGAATGAGGAATTGCTTCTAATGGATGAGCAAAGAAAGTGGTTTCTTTTTTTTTTTTTTTTATTTCATCTTATTGTTATGGGGGATACAGAATTGCAGGTTACATACGTTGTTCATGTAGCGCATTTCCCCCCAAGTCAGAGCTCCAGGCGTGTCTGATCCCCAGGTAGTGCGCGTTGCACCCATCATGTAGGTATATATCCTTCCCTTCCCCACCCCCCCTTCCCGAGTCAGCACCTTCAAGCATCACCATTCCCCAAACGGTGCGCAATGCACTCATTTTGTAGCCATACACCCATCCCCTCCCCCACCCCCCACCTCAGTCTGATATCCGATTGGTGTCGTTCCCAGATGTGTATTTAGGTGATGTTCAGGGAAACCAATTTTCTGGTGAGTACATGTGATGCTTGTTTTTCCATTCTTGGGATACTTCACTTAATATAATGGGTTCCAACTCTCTCAAGGAGAACCATAGAGATGTCATATCTTCATTATTTCTTATAGCTGAGTAAGGAAAGAATATACTCTGGAGACAAGAATCCCTATTCAATAAATGGTGCTGGGAGAATTGGTTGGCCACCTGTAGAAGACTGAAACAGGACCCACAGCTTTCACCTCTTACAAAAATCAAATCACAGTGGATAACAGACTTAAACCTTAGGCATGATATAATCAGAATTCTAGAAGAAAATGTAGGAAAGACTCTTACAGACATTGGCCTAGGCAAAGAATTTATGAAGAAGACCCCCAAGGCAATCACAGCAGCAACAAAAATTAATGAATGGGACATGATTAAATTAAAAAGCTTCTGCACAGCCAAAGAAACAGTCACGAGAATAAACAGACCACCTACAGAATGGGAAAAAATTTTTGCATACTACACATCAGATAAAGGACTGATAACAAGAATCTATTTAGAACTCACGAAAATCAGCAAGAAAAAATCAAACAACCCTATCAAAAAGTGGGCATGACGTGAATAGAAACTTCTCAAAAGAAGATACAAGAATGGCTAACAAACATATGAAAAAATGCTCAACATCCCTAATCATCAGAGAAATGCAAATCAAAACCACAATGAGATATCACTTAACCCCAGTGAGAATGGCCTTTATCAAAAAAACCCAAAACAACACATGTTGGCGTGGATGTGGAGAGACAGGAACACTCATACACTGCTGGTGGGACTGCAAACTAGTGCAACCCCTGTGGAAAGTATTATGGAGGTATCTTAAACAGATTCAAGTAGACCTGCCATTCGATCCAGCAATCCCATTATTGGGCATATACCCAAAGGAAAAAAGATCATTCTGTAACAAAGACATATGTACCCGAATGTTTATAGCAGCACAATTCACAATAGCAAAGATGTGGAAACAACCCAAATGTCCATCAATACATGAAAGTGGTTTCTTGAGATGAATTCTACTCCTGGTGAAGATGCCATGCTGTGAAAACTGTTGAAATGAAAACAAAGGATTTGGAATATTACATAAACCTAGATGATAATGCAGTAGCAGGATTTGTAAACATTGATCCCAATTTTGAAAAAAAATCTGTGGATAAAATGCTATCAAATAGTATTGCATTCTACAGAGAAATTTTTCATGAAAGAAAAAGTCAATTGTTGTTCTGTGTCTTATTTTAAGAAATTGCCACAGACACCTCAACCTTCAACAACCATTTCCCTGACCAGTCAGCACCAATCAACGTCAAGACCCTCCACAAACAAAAAAAACCACAACTCCCTGAAGGCTCAGATGATGGTTAGCATTTTTTCAGTAATAAAGTATTTTTAAATTAAGGCATATACATTTTTTCAGATATAATTCTATTGTATACTTGATACTATCATGTAAACATAACATTTATATGCATTGGGAAGCAAAAAAAATAATTATATGATTTGTGTTATTGTGATATTTGCTTTATTGCAGTGATCTGGAACTGAACCTGCAGTATTGCCAAGATGTGCCTGTGATAATCTTTTTGAAAATGCTTGTTTATTTAACCTTAATTACAAAAACATTAAAGAATTTATGCAATTTCTATTCTCACATATGTTCACAGATATTTGAAATTCAAACATTTCATAAGTAATCCCTAGTGAGAGCATCAAACCTGACTATATATTATTACCACCTCTAATAGCTATTTCTGACATTTTAATTTCCATAGTGGCTGAAGTTTTTTTTTTTTTTTATTGGTTAGAAATTATGTAAATAAAGTCAGCTACCTATAATCAGATATTAAGATAGCACTTAACTTGATAGAAAGTCAATGTATGGATGTTCAGATTTCATCAGCATGTACTCAATCTGCCAGTGGTCGGTTTGGATTCTTTGCCTTCACTTACAATAGTAGGGAAAGGATGAGATAAGCTAGAAGGCTTTATACAATTCCCCTACTCTTGAGTACTTATTGAATTACTACTAAGTCTGTCAGTGGTTTCTTTTATTGCAAAGCATACGGGTGGGAAATCAGAATCTCTTCATTCATGATTAAATCAGTGTCCATTTTTGTTCCTTTCTCCCTTGTAGCTTCATATAAGAAACAAATAGGAGGGTTTACAAACACCTGTCTCAGGTGTGAACATGCCTGCATTTCCTGAATAACTGAGAAGACGTAAAGTTTATTCACAATTTTGTGACTTTCTCCTGACAAAAGGGAAACTATTTACTTGACAGATTCTTTCACTTCAACACTCTGTAAGCTTCACCTGATTTTTATAAAATAAGCACTCTTTTCCTGGAATCAAAACTTTGACCCAAAGTCCTGATAGAAAATCCAGAGTCTATGGGCAGACAGCAAAGCTCCAAGACAAACATAGTACGATAACAAAAGGAAATGAACAGACATGCCAATACTGTAGGTTTTGATGCCTCATATTTACAGCTGGTGGGATACGGAACAAGAAGTTAGAGGAACTGATCTGTCTGGTATTTGTTAAACTCTTCTCCTTTTACTAATTATGCAGACAATGTAAAAAAAATATTTCTAATGTTCATCTTTAAGAACTAATGATTTGATTACCTGTGAGACTATTCAAATTCACTGGCTTTGGATTTTTTGGATAGCTGAAGAGGTCAAGTTTCCTGGAGAGTGGCATGCCCTGGGAAGGCATGGACATTTGTTGTCTAAAACAGGAAGAGATAAATGCATGAAGGTCTGGCTTACATACTTTCATAAGTGTGTGCTCACACTCAACGAGAGTAGGAATAAAGGAGTGTATCACTTGATTTCACTCTGTTTTTTGGATTGATCTGGGGAAGAGTAAGTGGGGAAGGATGCTGGTATGACTATACAATTCTTGCCAAGAAAGGAGTACACTGATATAACAACTATATATCTTTTTTTCTTTCTTGCCCAAACCACCCCCAAATAATTATTTTCCCCCTTACCTAATGCAGTGATCCTAAGACCAGGGATTTGACTATAAGTGCTGGAAGCAGAGATGATTTCTAAGCAAGAAACTGTAACTATGTTTTTAAGCTTAATGTCAGAATTCCTAACGGCCTGATGTGGGTAGATTGTGCTTTCACCCCATCTGGCAAAACTGGGGCTGGGCTAAGAGTGAATACAGTTATGTTGCCTGTTAGTAAAAATGGCTCAACTACTTCAGAACCTATGTAACCCTACCCTATACGAATGTGAATGAACAAGGGGAGAGGCACTTGCTAGAATAGTATTACCACCAGGAATCTGGACCAGAATGGTGGCCGAACTTAATATCCCTTTCAAAGTAGAAACGTTTGGGTAAAAATAAGTGAAAAATGGGTAAAAGGAGGAATTATAGCTGAGGATAAAGAAATGAATAAATGGGTTATAAATTGAGGGAAATCCAATATTACACTAACAACTCAAAAGAGTCTGAGAGCAAGAGATGACCTTGTCTCTTAGCTCAATTATTCCAGATGCCTGAAAGAGTGAAACCATTTGTTTGCTGAGACCACTCCTGCTTTTAGAACCTGACAAGATTAAAAGAAAGCCTACAAACATGAAGGACCTCAGCCTGGGAGACATTCATACAATATGACGGACTAATTATTAATCATTGTGTATATTCTTTTGATGTATAGGATTTGTGTTTGAAAACCAGCGGATGGCCTGTGGTGGTGTTTTTTAATATATATATGAAATATATATATGTATATATAAAAAATACAATGATTTTCATACACTGTTCCTGGCTCATAATTCCCACAGCCCTTGTTACAGTCTTTTGTTATAATGTTGAGTTGCTTAAGGCCTCAGCAAACAGAATTTTTCTCCTTGAATTTCTACTGCCCTCCTTTCACTAGCCCAGGACAGGACTCTAATCTTCATCTACCTTTCTGAGGTGGATCATAAGACCCTCAGTCCAGAGAGGATTAGCCATACACTGAAGACTAACCACATTTAGACATGGTTGCCCACAAAAACCCAAGAGGACTGAGTTCGTAGAGCTTCCAGACAGCTGAACACACGGAGGTTCCTAGAGGGTGGCCTGCCCAGGGAGGGCATGGAAACTCTGCACCCCTTCTCCCATACCTTGTTCTGCACATCTTTCCATGTGTCTGCTTTGCAATATCCTTTACAGTAAACTAATACACAACACAACAACAACAAATCCACTGGCTTTGGGGTTGCAAATGAGTCATTTTTCACTGTCTGCTTTGCCTTGCTGCTTCTCAGTTATGGAGCCTGGCTGAGAAGAGTGCTTATATTGTTAGAAATATAAGGCATGTGAAAACAACTGTAATTAAACATAGAAAATGGCAAAATCCACAAGAATAAAGAAAATGGCATAATTCTAATAAAATGCTAAATGACTTCAGAGGTGGTATCAAATTGTAATTTTTCATATTAAGTAGACTACATAAGTAGTGAATATATCAAAACATAAATAAAAACTACCAATGAATTTATGTAGTCCTAATATTCTATAAAAATTGGATTGATCATATGAACTTCTCACAATTTAGCAAATTTACTGTCTAGTGATTTTTAGAAATTTATATATGTATATTTTGTTCATTATTTCTCTAAATTGATCGATCCAGTCTTCAATGACAATCATCATTTATAAAACAAAACAAAATAAAACAGAAAGTTTCTTTACTCATTGTATTATAGATTTTCTAAAAATATTTTATTATTATAAATAATACTGAGAAAATATTCTTGTGTGTGGCTCCTGGTATATTTGTGGGGTAAAAGTATAATTTAGTTTGCATTGCTATGAATATTAAAGATGTTTAAATGTGCATGTTTGGGTGCATGTATGTGTTTGTTACCATTTGAATTTCCTTTCATATATAACACTTTTTTTGTTACTCTGTGTTTTTGTAGTTGTTTCTCTTTCTCTTACTATTTTTAGAAGTTAATACAGTGTAAAAATAATAAATTTTTGTCTATATAAGTTGAAAATTTCTTTTCATGACCTGCAACTTCAGTATTCCCTTTGTTTATGTTAATATTTCTCATAATGATGTTTTAAACACTGATATGATAATATTTATTAACTTGCCTTCATTTTTGTTTTTCTTTTTTCATCTTGTATAAGAAATCCATACCTACCATAAGGCCATGAAAATAATTTCTTGTTTTCCACTAAAGTATAAAGTTTTCACATCAGATTTATGTTTTTAATTCATCTGGAAATGATTTTTATTTCTGTTGAAACAAGAATCTTTTTTGGCTGTTTATTTGTCATATGGATAAACAGTTGTCTCATCACCACATTGAATAGGCTTTTCTTTCCCTACTGATTTAAACTTTCCCATTTTTTAAATTTCAAGTTTTTAAAGTATGCATTGATCTGTTTCTGGGCTTTCATTTTTGTTTCATTTGTTCATTTGTCTAACTTTATTCCAAAACAGCAAGGTATTAAATAATAGGACCTTAAAATATTTCTTAATATATGTAAGGTAGGATGATTTTTAAATATCCATATATATTTTTTCCTTGTTAATTTTTATATTAACGTTAGGTACAGAGAATATATATATCAGTTTTTGATATATGTTGGGAATTCCCATATAATATGACAATCAATTTTTGAAAGGATTACAACTATAGTTGAGTAACATGTATATTCCATAATTTCTTGATGCTGGATTCTATATGTGTCTAAGCTTAAGCTTATTAAATATCTTGTTGAAATAGTCTATAGATTTACTAATTTTTTTCTATGTGTTCTACTGATTACTGAGAAGTGACAATATAATTCATTAATTTTTCTTGGTAATTTTGAAAAAATGTTTTGGCTTTTTGAGATTATTTAAATAGATAATACATGTTTAGAATTTTGTATCTGCCTAAGGGATTGACCTTTTCATCATCATACCAAAATCATCTTTTGGCAAATACTTTTGTATTAAAGTTCTTTCTGATGTCACTATCACAATCACTCTATTGCTTAGTATGTACTTTATCTATCTCTTTAAGTATTTTACTTCTTTCCTTTCTGTCCTTTCATTCTAGTTGTGACAATATAAACTGAGATTGTCTATTTGATGATTTTTTAAAATTTGCAAGTTTAGTCAGCTTGCATTGATTAGGATAATTATATATTATTATTTGTTTAATTCATCTTATTTGGTGCTTTCTAATTACAGCACTTATGTATGCTTTTGTTTGTGCTCCTTTCTCTTGAAATGAGTAAGTGTTATTATTCTCTTTTCATTCTACACTATTTTTAATGTCTATATTCCGTTTGAACTATTTAACTAAACTTATAAAGCCAAAAATGATCAAAATCATTAGCTTTCTCCAAAAATGATAGGACCTTTGAATGCCTTAACTTTGAGCGGTTCCTTCTCCTGTCTTAACTTTTATTTTACTTTTCTTTGTTTTGACCTACACAAGGTTAGTAATTACCATCATTATTTTGAGCACCCAGTAAGTATCCAGATATAATCATATGTATATTTTTTTTGTTTGTCATCTTTTCCTTAATTTCAATGTTCTTTTTCCTAACGTGCTTCTTGAGCACTTTCAGGAAAGGCCTGATAATGGTAAATTATTGCGGCTTATTTGCTATTTGAAAACCTTTGTATTGTTTATTTTTGAATCATCATTTATCTAGTTTTAGAATTCAATATTGGCAGTTGTCTTTTCTTAACTCTTTGAAGATATTATTAAATTGCCTTCCAGATTTTATTTTGTTTAAGGATAGCTAACTATTGTTTCTTTATATATACTTCTGATTTGTTTATGAACTCATATTGGTATTTGGTTCTTTGGGCTGGTTCTTGGATAATTTGTAGTTTTATTTCAACATGTCTACATATGCTAGTTTTAAAGTATGTCTCCAAATGTTTGAAACTCCTTCTCTGAATGCGGGACCGACTTACTGTCTCAATTCTGATGCTATGTGACTTTAGAGGTTAGAAGATAAAAAGGATACAGCTTCCATTTCTTTCTTTGTTGGATCACCTGTTTTGGGGGAGGTCAATCTTCATTTCATGAGGAAATTACTGGAATGTCATGGAAGCATTCCTGGGAGAGGTCTTGTGCAGCGAACTTGCCAGCCATGAGATCAAGCCATCCTGGAAGTGGATCTCCAGCCCCATATAAGGCTTTAATGGCTGTGGCTCTGACTGACATCTTGGCGGCAACTCTTTGAAAGAGCTTGAGCCAGAACCAGTGCATGAACTACTAACCCACACAAACTGTGTGAAACTAAATGTTACTGCTTCAAGCCACTGATTTTTGGAATAACCTGGAGTAATTTATTAAGTAACAGTAGATAACTAAGACACTACGTATGCATTAGGTATGTATATATCTCGCTGGGAATCCATTGTAATCCTTGGAAATAAGGATTTACTATCTTCATTAAGTCTAGAAAGTTCTTATGAATTATCATTTCAATTTTACCTCTCCTGCATTTTATTTAATATCTAATCATCCCTTTTGTAGCTCATAACAAACAAACTCTGAATCATCAAGACCTGATTATCCAGATCTCTTAACCTGTTTTTATAGTTTTCATCTCTTTATCTCCTTATGTTTCATTTTGTAAAATTTCCTCAGTATGCTCTTCTAGGATACTCATCTCTTCTTCAGGTTATTTTCAAAATACTTGAATTTTTAGTTATTTTAAACATTAGGAAATATTGATGTTTTGTTTATAAAAATTCTATTTGATTCTTTAAAATTTCTACTGGTTTTATTTTGATAATATTTTGTTCTTCATTTATGTTTTTATTTCCTTTCATGACTTAAATCAAGTGAAACATCTAATTTGCTCATCTCCATGTTATGGTTCTTTCTTCTGATGTTTCCCCATCGTTTGTTGTATCTCCTGACTCCAACTCATGCTGTCTCAATCCCCCAGTTTTCTAGTTAATTCAGACTCAGCTCATCCTCAGCAGAACTTTACTGGTGTGTCAATAATTGTGGATATAAACCTCCAACTACACTTATCTTTGTCTCTGATAAGCACTCTAAGTTTATCCTTGGCCAAGAAGCATTTAAAATTATTTTAATATTTAAAGTTTTTGGTTTGGGGCTCCCAGACCATGTGGGCAGGATAAATTCAAACTTCAATCCCCCAAGAAGCATGTTTATAAATTCTCAGAGGGCTTTTAGTTTCTATTCAGAGTCCAGTCTACAAAAGATAAAAATACTGTGTTGGAAAGCATTTTGAGGCTCCAGTTTGATATGGTCTCAGTTCTAACAGTCTACTCTAGCTTGGTTAAGCGCTGTATTGTACCTTGTCCTCTATGCAGGTGTCAAAACCCAAATCCTTATTGAAACCGTATCTATTCTCCTTCTCCCAAAGATCCTGTGAAAATTCATGCATGTTTTAAATGCCATGCTCACTTTCTTAAAACTTTATTTGCATGGGAGATTCTTTCCTTCCAGGTCAGGATGAGAAGTGAAGAGTAAAGACAGGAACAAAGAGATAGTAAGTTGAACTGACCATGGTAAAAGGGCAAGGATCTGGGATTTTTTTAAACGGATGATAGAACCAGAGATGAATCTGGGAAACAAACATTTCTTCAAATATTGAAAGGCCAAAATATAGAAATTCCTTACAGGAAGACTGTGAACTAATGGGGAGGCCAAATTTAGACAAATTTAAACTTAAACATAAAAGTTTTCTAACAATCACTACTGTCCCCAAATAAAACGGGATTCCTCAAGTGCTACATTTCTCTGTGAGTTACAGGGTTATCAATAGAAACTGTTCAAGGATGAGAGGGGAAGTAACTGGGGATTTTTAATTCCATGCTATTCTTTATTCTCCATCTCTTCTCATCTCTTCTGCCACAATATGTTTTGGGGTTTTCAACTTCATTTAAGTTAGAAATGGCTATCACAAGGAGAACTCTAAAGAGCTCATTGTTCAGGCAATTGTGTCTACATAGTTATCTATAAAGAAAAGTGAATCACAGGTGTTTTAGTTTGTATAATATTTCTGGAAATCAGAGCTGTGTATTAGTTTTTATATCTGTATTCATTCATTAATTTATACTTTTCGAGCTCACACTCTAAGCCAGACACAACCTAGACAGTGAAGCATTAGACAAACTCCCTGTCTTATAGAACTTTCATACTCTAGCGAATTTTCAGGAATAGTTTTAGACAGTTTCTAACATAAAAAAGAGGCTATATAGGGAAATTCATTACAAAATGCAAACATGTTACAAAACATAAATGATATGATGATCATTCTTGCCATCATTAATATTTTAAATAATTCTAGGTATACTACATGTCAATTTCATCTTTAAAATTAAACTCTATGGCTTCTTTACAAGTCAAAATTGTGATATGAACTTGAGATAGCACTAGTGAATTCAATTATATGAAATATTCATTTACAAATAATATCAACTGGCACTTTGGGATTTTAAGTCAATGCAACCTCTCTGGAGGGCATTTGGGAAATCATTTTCAAGATGTAAAACGCATTTATCCATTGACCCAGGAATTCCACTACTAGGAGTTCAACAGAAAATATGCACTCACATATATGAATAAAGATGAATATAAGGCTGTTTCTTATAGCATTATTTATAACAGTAAAAAAAAACCTTTTAATTGAAAAATTTTAACTATATAAAATGTAGTATACACAAATAATACAGTGCTATCCACTACTTAAAAATAGTATATTTATGAAAAGCTTTTCAATGTAGAGTTGCAAACACATATTATTTTGTTATATTTACCCATACATGTTACCATATTTCCTATTTCCCTATCCTTTCCTAGATTTAAGCTGTAAGTCATTCTGTCTTCATAGTTCCAGGGACAGGAGAACACAAAGAACTAAGAAGTCAGATCAAATGCCAAGGACTATGGCCTCCTTCCCAAGAGCAATGAGAATAACAAAAGATGAAAGTTATTTAGGGTTACAAAGACTCTATTGCTTCTCCACTGTAGTCCACTACCCATCAGTCCTAGAACAACAAAACCTCGAGATACCTGGAGTTAACCAAGAAGAAAGAACCCCTGAGTTTCCATTCCCAGGTAAAGCCTGAAAAAACAGCAAAGTCTCACCTACTCTGTCCCACATCATGTATGCTCAAGTAGAATGACCAAGGAGCATCAGAGAGAATGATATGATATGTTCAGGCACATGTTTCTGAGGCAGACTCTGTGAGTCCCAAGTGGGGTTCAAGATCAATAGAATAATTTCTGGTGAGTTCAAGGGTAGCACAGAAAAGGAAAAGTACCTTAGACAGCATCAATGAGTATTGATCCCACCAAAGCGTTGTGGTGAAGCAGACAAATGCGTCTTGTACACAGAGCCTGACTCAAAGAGACCTGACAAACAGCAATGAGATGGCTTAGCAGGACCTGTGGACACGATATGTCTCACAGAGTGCGTAATCAGATCATAATTCACACAGGATGAAGAAAGCCCAGAGGCTGTTCCCTTCCCACACCTCAGGAGGAACACTGCCTGCACCCTGAACTAAGATACCACATCTATTCCTAGAAGTGGGAACGTATTCTTTTCCATGGTCAAATAATCAAACAGACTCTCAGTACCAGTCTGGGTCAGAAATCCCTGGACAAAGTGAGGATTCCATAAGTTTATCAAGATTTTCTTTCTGCCACAAGGCAGAATGGATATTCTAAAAATAAGACATAAGAGGAAATATAGACAAGTAAAGCTACAGTTCTTAAAAATTTGAATTTGTGAAATGAGATTTTTAGAAAGTATATTTTGATAAGCATAAAAAGAAAACTAAAGAATGTGTGTATTGCTTGCTTCCATATGTGTATCAGTATATTCACAGAACATTGCCAGAAAGAAACAAAAGAAAATGTTAATAGTGGTTAACTCAAGTTATTTAAAAAATGAAAATTAAAAAAAAATTGTAACTAGGGTCATTTAAAATATTTAGAATATGGATTATTGGAGAACCATATTGAATATATATTCAATAACAAGTTTGTCTCTTCCAACTTGCCACAGCCAGAGTTCTAGCAATCAGCTGAACGAGAAAAACACAACTCATTTTCTCCTTTGAAATGTGACATTTCTCTTGATTTCTTCTCTGCAGGGTAGCTGCCATTGTTTCTATCTTCAGAAAATATCCTGAATTTAGGTCAACAGATCCTGACCTGACGGAGCTATGTTCAAACAGCTCCATAAATGAGAGATGGATTGCTTTTTAATGTTTTTTTCTAAGAGCATCCTCAGTAATTGGCAATTAACCTTAGAAAGTTCTCCACTATTTAACTTTCCTTCCAAACAACCTGCTTTGCAATAAGTTTGGGGTTAATTATAATGGAAGGGACATACTGGCCATCTAAAATGTTACTAGGTGAACAATTAAGAAATGCTAGTCGACAATAGTAAGACAATGTGTCAAAAAGGCATTTTCTGGATTTTGATTCCCTTTCTACATTCTGTCCCTTTTCTCATTAAAAGATTAATATAAATTTGGAAATACTTAAAGAAAGGAAATTGAAGATCCTGGCATGTTATCTATGTATAGCTAGCCTGCTCGCTCAGCGTCCAGCACCTCATCCTCTCTTTCCTTTTAATTGTCCACATTTGTTCTATGTTTAGGCCTATTCGCTGTACTCATGAACAATTACTAAAAAATGTCCTACCATTGGATAATGTTTGATAACTTTAAAAAATTAAAGATTCAATGTTTCTTTCAATGCTTATAACAAACAAACAAGATGACTGAGATCAGGCTTTTCCTATTCTTAGATGTGGGAACATATTCTTTTCCATGATTAAACAGACTCTGAGCACCAGGCTGGGTCAGAAATCTAGGTTTTAATTTAGTTTTGCATCTTTCCGTAGCATTAAACAACCTCATTTGCAGTACTTGAAATTAGACAGGCTGCTGGGCCCCACATCTCCTGATTCACAAGGACCAGTTTGTTCACTGTGGGAATCAGGCATGGCATACTCCATGAGCTAGGCTTGGAAAAATATACGCTAAAGATGAATGCTGCCTATGTCTAAATATGGAAGCATTCCAAGGACATTCAGCCTTATCACCAGTGTACTTTGCAATCTCATGAACCTCTGAGGATGGTGGCAACTTTGTTGTCCCCCACCCTTCCTATCATCCAGCTTCCCTCAAGAAAGCGTGGTGCACATTCATTCTAAGGATCAATGTAAAATCACCCAGGCCATCTAGGTCACTAAATATTCTTCCAGTATTTAAAACCAGAGACATAGTATGTATTTTATAGTATATGAAATATACTACAATGTGAAAAATCACATCAAGGGTCATAAATAAAAACTGCAAGCTCATTTAATTAAATAACTTGTTCAAGTCAATAATATCACCACAAAAGGTAACATACAAAACCTAAACTTTTGTACCCTCATCATAAGCTGAAATTATACATATATATATATATATATATATATATATAAATAAAGGTTAGTACAGCTTTCAAAATGACCAACCTTTAGTTCAAGGAATAGTTTACCTTTTGAGAGGAGGTGACTATATATTAAATAGTAATATTATATTAAGCCATCAACTCCAGGGAATCCACAATTAAAATTGCTAACAACAGCCATGAGAGAAATAAATCACTTATAAAATATGTTTTGAACATATACTATGTCTGTGGCAATGCAATATATTCCAGAAATACAATTATGAACAAGGAAGATGCTGCCTACTCTTATGGTGAGAAAATTTAATTGAATAATATAATCAAATGATTACAAAAGAAAGGAGTAGTTTCAAGCCCCTTTTTTCTCACTGTACAATGATGATAACTTTACCTAACTCATAGGTTATTGCAAGATTAAATGAAATAATGCATGTAAAGTATATATCCTAGTGTCTGGCACATAGTATACACACAGAAGTGCTAGTCAGATTATCATTGTCAATCTGATCATGTCCACACACACAAACTAACTAGTATGAACTCAGTAAACGAAAAATTTTTATTTATCTAAAAATTTGTTTAGATATAATAGCTCTCTAAATAAATATAGAGTTTAACTGAATTTTTACTTTTCTCCTTAATCATTTATTCCAAAATTGTGTCAACATTGCCTTAGTTAAACTGGGAAATAATTATTTGCAATGTAGCACAAGAAACTCATCATTGGTTTATATAACACATAAAATCTGACATAACACATCAAAAATATGTATACATTGCCCAGAACACACCCCTCAGTGGAATACTGAATTAATCTTGTAAATCTTTCCTAATACATCACTTAATGTCAACTTTTTAAAATAGACTTCATTTTTAGAGCAGTTTTAGATTCACATTAACAGCAAAATTGAGCAGGATATGCAGAGGGTTCCCATATAACCTCTGCCCTCACACAAGCCCAGTCTCCCACAGTATCAGCATCACACACCAGAGTGGTATCTTTGTTACAACTGATGAACCCACATTGACACATCATTATCTCCCCAAATCCATAGTTTATGTTGATGTTATACACTCTGTAGATTTTGACATATGTATATCAGCATGTAACCAGCACTATAGTGTCATACAGAATAGTTTTACTACCCTAAAAACACTCTGTGCTCCACCTATTCATCCCTCCTTCCCCCAAACCCCCACCAAAAACTGACCTTTTTACTATCTCCGTGGTTTTGCCTTTTCCAGAATGCCATATGGTTGGAATCACACTGTGTGTTGCCTTTTCAGATTGGCTTCTTTCAATTAATGAAATGTACACTTAAGGTGCCCTCATGTCTTTTCATGGCTTAAGAGCTCATTTCCTTTTAGGGAAGAGTAGTATTCTATTATGTAGATGCAGCATTACTTATCCATTTACTTACTGAAGGTTATTGTGATTACTTCTAAGTTTCAGAAATTATGAGTAAAGTGGTTATAAATATCATGTGTTGGTTTTTGTGTGGACATGTTTTCAATTTATTTGGGCAAATACTAAGGAGCATGATTACTGGATTGTATGATAAAGTGTATTTAATGAGAGACAAAATAAAGTGTATTTTGTAAGAAACTGCCAAACCATTTTACAAAATGCAGTACCATTTTGCACTCCCACAAGTAATAAATGAACATTTTGTTGTTTCCTAGCCTTGCTAGCACTTGGATTTTTGCCATTCTAATAGGTATGCAGTAGGATCTCATTGTTGTTTTAATTTGCATTTCTCTAATGGCCTATGATGTCCAGCATTTTTTCATATGCATATCTAACATTTGTATAGCTTCTTTGATGAGTTAACTGTTTATATCTCTTGCCCATGTTTTAATTTGCTGTTCATTTTCTCACTGTTGAGCTTTAAGACTTCTTCGTATATTTTCAATAACTATCCTTTACCAGATATGTCTTTTGCATATTTTTCCTCCCTTTCTGTGACTTGTCTTCTCATTCTCTTTACAGTGGCATTGTCAGAGTAGAGATTTTTAATTTTAATGAAGGCCAGCTTACCAATTATTTCTTCCATGAATCATGACTTTCTTGCTGTATCTAAAAAGTAATCACCAAACCAATCACTAGAATTTTTTCCTATGTTATTTTCTAGGAGTTTTATAGTTTTGAAATTCACATTTAGGTCAATGACTCAATTTGTATTAATTTTTGTAAAGGGTGTAAGGTCTGTGTCTGTATTCATTTTTTTTTTTTTTTTTTTGCAAGTGAATGTCTACTTGTTCCAGCATCATTTGTTGAAAAGACCATCTTTTCTCCATTATATTGTCTTTGCCCCTTTGTGAAGATCACTTAACTATATTCATGTGAGTCTATTTCTGGACTCTCTATTCTGTTTCATTGATTCATTTTTTTATACTTTTGCTAGTACCCCATTGGGTTGGTTACTATAGCTTCATAGTAAGTCTTGAAATTAGGTTGTGCAGTGCTTCAAGTTTGTTTTTTGGCTATTCCAAGTCTTTGGTCTCTTCATACAAACTTTAGAATCAGTTTATCAATATTCACATTATAAGCTGCTGGGATTTTGATTAAGATCACATTGAATCTGTATCAATGTCTTTTTAAATAGAGAATTGCTAAATGCCAATGATTCATATTAGATGTTTCCAGCTTTGTGAAAGTTTAAATAAGGTTAATCCCCAGCTTAGAACAGCAAGTTTTCATGGGTGACATTGAAATATTATATTGCTTTCCTAGATGTAGCAATTCACAGTTTGTAAATTCTTTAAGTCTTTGAAAGTCTTCTTATTGTCAATTAAAAGAGCAACAATCCAAAACTTAATATTCACCCTCCTTTTCTTTGAACCTAACAATAAGCCTTTGATAATAAACTACTAATTACTGACTATTTCATGGTGTCATTGAGCTTTACTCACATTGTCTTCAATCCTCATAAAAGCTCTGCAAAGCAGACACTATTACCTCCTATGCTGGGTACCTGAAGCTGATTTATAGCAGTATTTTTTCCAACAGTTAAATGCTCAGTTGTCAATGGCACAGTCAGAATGTCCATGTGGTCTCTCCACTTCCTTGTCTGTGACTTAACACTGTACCACAAATTGTATCTTTGTCAGATAAAGCATCAAAAGTGTGAAGAATATACCCTGACACAGAAAAATTAAACTAACCTCAAAAAAAAAAAAAAAAAACCAAAAAACACCCATATGTATCTGTAAAATCCTCAGGATTATCTGAGAAGGACACATGAGGAAGTTTTGTTATTATTAAAATAGAACTTTTAATACATTGACAGCAATGTGATACAGGGAATAGAAAAATAAGTCCAATAACCTTTCATTGTTATATGCTGCATTTAGTAAGTTACTTCATACTAAAATATTATTTTCAAAGGCTTTTGGTAAGTTTTAGCCCTCTGCTGTTTCTGTCTTCCTTGAATCAAAGATGTTTTTGCTTGGAATATTAAGAATTCCACCAACTAATCTCTGGCAAATATTTACTGAGTTAGGTCAGTGCTCCTTAATATGTGCTGGCCTCATCTGTGTTCAGAGGTATAAAGATAATATAATATCTTGATTAAACTTTCCATGGACACAAATGACTTATAATTATGAAAAGCTATAATTATAGTGAGCTCACTGCAAATTTGAAAACTAGTGGAGGGCAGCTCTCAGGTTTGCTTGAGACGCAGTCCCTGCACTACTGCTGTTTGCTAATTGGGCTTGTGAAAAGTTCAGAGCAATGATTAGGCATGCCAGGATTCATCTGCCAAGTAATAATTATGAATCCCAGCGGGGAGCAGAAAGGCAAGCACTGCCCAAAATAGCAAACAGACCCTAAGCTGGGAGAGAATTACCATGAGGACTTAGAAAAAGAAAGTAATTTTTAAAAAGAAAATAATAAACTACAAATTATGTTAAGGATGAATTAATGAGTTAAAGAAAGTCCTTGCAGTTACAGTAACCAAGTTAAGTTCAGGGAGAGAAACGTTAAACCAAACTGGTTTATTTACAATAAGTTGTTACCTTAGGACTTGTTCAAGAGAATAGTAGCAAAGGGGGGTATAGCACAGTCATTTCATGTTATGCAAAATTACAGACTAAGTTAAAAGAGACTTTATAGTACTTCATCTATCACAGAGTAAGAGAAATTGAACACAAAAAAGAAACAAAGGAGAGAGAGAACACATAAATGCTCTCGAAGAAGTTTTGGCTTACCTGGTGTTAGATAGTTATAAATCAAACCAGGATGTTAAGATGGTATGATTTGAGGGCAAGGTATTTGGTATTAATATTTCCATCAATAGAGAACAACAACCCAAGATAGGAGCTGAGAGAGATGTTTTATATTTCATCCATCACTATTATTTCTTCTGTCTCCTACCTCTAGAATGTATGATTCATGTAGCTGAAGCCTTGCCTCCCTTATTCACTACTCTATTTTCAGTTGCTTAGAAGAATCCCTGGAACACAGTCGTAAGTCAATAAATAGTTATTAAATCTAAGACTATGTCTTTGCATGTCTGAAAACATTTGGTTTGTTACTATCCTTGATTGATCACGTAGCTTATAGAATTCTAAATTCAAAATTATATGTCCTCAGAACAGTGAGGGCATGTCTCTATTTTCTTCTAATATCCACTCTTGCTGATAAGAAAACTAAGAAGCTCCTATTATTCCTTTGTATGATTTTTTTTTCTGTCTTGAAGCTTTTAGGATCTTTCGTTCATTTTTTTTTTTTTATTCTGAAGTTTCTTGAAGTATTTATCCATTCATCTGATTTGGGATTTGATAGGCGATTTCAGTATAAAACTAGTATTTGCCATTATCTCTGGAAAATGTCCTCCTATTATCACTTTTGACTATTGTCTCATCTCCATTTACTTTTGTTCTCTCTGTAAAAGTCCTGTTAGATACCCTTGATTAATCATCTATGTTTCATATTCCCTCATTTTAACTTCTCTGTTTAGTAAATCTGTTTAGACTAGAGACCTTAGCACTTTACTCTGAAGCATCAATTTCAATCCTTGCAAACCTAGACCTCTGCAAAAGGTTTGGTCAATTTCTTGAGAGGGGAAACATTTGCTTTTGTCTTGAAATAGTAAACTGGCAAAATACAGTTTCTTAGCAAAATATGTCTGGGATGATGAAGATGCAGTGGACTGTCCCATATAGTCCACATACAGACTTTCAGTTGCTTCTAATTTTCAACTGTCTTTCTTCCTTTAGCCCCTGACTCTCATCCGGGGACCTCTTGGCACACCATAAGACAAATCAGCACAATATCTGCTTTAGCCAACTTCTGTAAGTTTTCTAAGCCCCAGCTTGTATCTTTATTTCTTGACCAATCAACAAACATGTATTTAGTATCTACTATGCTACAAGAACTGTTCTAGATTCTGAAGGATAGCCACAAACAAATCAGGCTTTAGTAAATTTTCTTTTATCTAGATCATGTCTTCCAGGAGTTTGTTGTACTCTTTTGTCTGTTGATGATGACTACCTCTTCTATTCTCTTAGCTACCTATCTATCTATCTATCTTCACATTTAGAGCTATTTAAATGGTGTCTCAGAAGACCAAAACAAAAAGCCTTATTATCTCAGTATACTTCTTTGAACCACAACCTATAGCTAACATGTTGATTTTGAATTTCATTCTATTTCTTGAAAATATGTAAAAAATGATTTCTTATTTACACCAAAACTTTGCATAATCTTACTTATGATCAGCAGTTTTTTTTGTTGTTGTTGTTGAGAGATAGTGTAGTCCAATATTAAGACTATAGGCTTTGTAATAAATGAGGCTGGAGTTAGAACTCTTTTTCAGCTAGTTATTTGCTAGAAATACTGAGTATTTAGTTTTAGAGATTCAATTTCCTTACTTGAGAAACTTAGATTAAATTACTCTCAGTAAAGGAATGTGATAGCATTTAATAATAATGCATGTAAATCATGCTACATACTTAGGATATAGCAGGTGCTCAAAAACTATTATAGTTCAAAACAGGTGTAGATGTTTGTGAAAAGAGGTAGCGGTCTAAGTGACAGTGGAAGAGAATTAATTTCATTGATCTAGACTACAATCTAGACTACTTCATCTTAATCTTGACCTCATTGTCAGGATCTCTATGAATTAATGTTTAGATTGAATGCTTTATAAATGTGCTGTGGCTAAGTGAAGAAAAGTGTGTGAATGTACATGTGCATGTGTGTGCACACACGCAGGGGTATGATCTGAAAGAGATATATAGATGGAGTAATTGAGTTGTGACATCTAATCATTAAATCTTCCATGATTTTCTTAAATAAAGTCAAACTGTTACTTCACAAAGTGTCAGTTGCCTTAACAAAGTCTTAGTACAGTTATTTCACGTGTGCAGAAAAATAAGGTGTAATAAATATTAAAGCTTTTCAATTTTTTTTTCTTACTGGAATTTGTAAATAAACCACAGAACTGAATTCCTGCTTCTCACTATAATAGATCCCTAGATGAGGTAAAAATTTGTAGTGACACTCACAAGGAGTAATTTTCCATTATATCAATTTGAGTGAAGTCCTCTCTTATTTATTCTGAAAAGTTACCCTCAATTCTGTTGAGATTTTGCAAATATACAGAGTAAAACATTAAGAGTAATTCATTGTGCTTTGCATTTTGAATTATATGTTGACATTCTTTTAATTATGTTTTGCAATATGGATGTGTCATGACTGCATTTTATTTGAACCACCTTAAATTTTAACTCTACATGGCTTAACTATCTTATTGAGAAGAGCTGGAAATTATCTAGGTGCAGTTGACTCATATAGCATGTTTTTCCACAATCCATCAAAAATCTCATTCTTAGAAATTTTCTTTTCTCATCAAGATTTGGGTTACTCATCTCAGTTTTCCCATCTTGGCAATCAAAGCATTTAACATGCAAACCCAGTTTTCTGTTCTCCACCTGTATCTTCTTTAAATTGCCATGCAATTAGAATCCTACTCTTTCTAGTCAGGAGAGATGACATTTAGCAAAGCCTTGCTATATTACTTCATAAATACGTGCCCTACAGTCACTTGAACTGTTGGTCATAGATTTGAGAATTCTCCAATATATGGATTCCACCATGTGTTTATTACATCTTTAATCAAAATGTCTAATCAGAATCTTTCTTGACTAAGGGCATGTTTGCGTTTGTTCTCCGTCCCTGTTTTGTCTTTTTCCATTTTTTTCTTTCTCTTTCTCTAACAACATTTGCAGAAAAATGAAAAAAATGAAACAAAGTCTCATTTCAGATAATTGAGACAGTATTTCTGTGGATATTATCAGAAGCTTCTTGCCTATGGTAAGATAAGTCCCATGGTGAAACTGACCTCTGTCTTCAGCTCATCCGTCTATAGAGATCCATGTATATCATATTGACAGTGCTATAGTGCTGTTTATTTCAATGAGGCAACTCCAGGGCTCTGTCCCCAAAAGCATGTCAACCATGAAACCCACCAGTCTACAAAGGGATAATTTATTACCCCCTTCATCTATTGTTATTGTTTTAACAAACGAACTAAATGTCCTCTGGATGCTGTTTTCCTATGGTTATTTCTAAAGATGCGCTAGGAATCTGTTTTTACATAATACATCCCAAGAAGATATAAGAAATTTAAATGAGTTGTTTCTCTAAAGATATCTAAAAATCATTCACTGGAATTAATTGCTTTGGAAGATAAAAAGAAAAGACATATCAATGTTATTTACCTTTCACTACCATTGTGAAGAAAAATCTGATTGGTTCTTAGAAAGAAGAGAAGGGAAAAGAGAAGATACATAAAGCAATAAAGATGGGCTTAGTAAAAATATTGTCTCAATGCTATAAATCACTGTCAACATGACCTAACCCTACCTCTCCTTAACCTTGATAATTATCATCACTCCCAACCCTGCACATACATGTGTACACATATACACATGCTCATACTCACACAAGCACACACGTGGAATTGAACCAGAATGAACAGGAGAAGGGAAGATAGACAAGAAAGAGACAATTATAAATAAAGCTTCACTGTGAGATATGAATATGAAAAAAAACTGTCTGAACAGAATACTGCTGGTCCTATTATCTCATCACTGATCTCTGTGTTTAATGCCTTCCGGCATCAATGTCTACATCCTCTATCCAGTTTTTTCCAACCTGGGTAGTTTAGTGTCTCATTATCTGCTTCTGTTGACATTTTCAATCTAGAATCTCTACCAAAGAGTTTCATGGTAAGAAGAGAATCTCCTAATTTTCTCTTCCAGAACCATTTATTTTAAATTGTTTTTTGCTCTAAGCACTTCAGGATAGATTCTATGACCTGATATGGCAAAAACTACATCTATCTTGAGTCAGAAGTGTTTCACAAATATAATAATCATCATTAATATAAATTACAAAGTACTATTGAATTTATGCTTAATTTTAATTACTTACCAAAACTACAATATAACAACAGACTAAGTTCACATTGAGGATTCAGCATCTTATTTTCTTTTTTAATATATACAATAAATACATTTCTGTCAGTAGAATTTAATAGCTTAGCCTCTTTAATGCAAACTAGCTTTCAATTTGGGGGAAAATTCTCCAGGGACATATGACTACCTGGCATATGTTTTTCACCTTCATGTGGGATGCAAGCATTAACTTCTAATATATAAGAAAATTAAGTGCAGTCAGCCATGGAGCAATGCATTTTCTATCACAACTCTGAAAAGTCAGCTGTATGTTTCTCTTTCTCTTGAGAGATTCCAATGCAATTGAGGACAGCAGCCCCAGTTATAAGATGGAGAGGCTGCATGTGTAAGGACCAAAAATTATTGTGGCAAATATAAATGCTAATGGTCTAATCATTACTTCATGTGTGCATAATGCCATACTAGGCACTGAACCCTTTGACAATGATCTGAAAAGTGATTTAAAAATAATGGCACCCTTGTCACTATCAATTCATTTCAACAAACATATATTGGTGGTGTGTTCTAGAAGCTTGGAATTCATCAGTGAACAAAATTTAGAACCCTAATGGAGCTTATCATCCAATGAAATGAGACAGACAATAAAACATAAGTATTACAAATAAATAAATTATGTTACATAAACTGATAAATATAATGGAGAAAAATGTGGAGCAGAAATAAACAAACTGGGAGTGAAGGGGGTGTGATTTTAAATAGTGTGGTCAAGATAGTCTTCACCGAAATGGTGTTTAAGAAAAGACTTGAAGGAGGTGAGGTGTTAGCGATGCTGACATCTGGGAAAGAGTGTTCTAGATGGCGGGAGTAGCTGTTATAAAAGCTCCAAGTCAGAAACCTACCAGAGATATTCAAAGAACAGCAAGAAGGCAGATATAAAAGAAATGGAATGAGCAGAGTTGGGGGAATCATAGTCAATAGAATCAGAAAGATAATGAAATAATGGATTGGTGGGGGAAGTGCTGCAGATCATCTGAAGTATTGTATTGAGACTCTTTCTTTCTATGAAAGAAAGGCAGACTCTTTCAAGGGCTAGGGCAGAGATAAGATCCGGGGGGCACTGTGGAAGCAGTCCCCAGGGTGAAAGATGGCAAAGACTTGGACAGTATGGGAGCAGTGGAAGTAGTACACAGTAGCCAAACCTTTGATTTTGAAGAGAGAGCAAACAAGATCTCCTGATGTATGTATTGTTAGACAAGTAGAAAAATTCAAAACTGATACAATTTAAGCACTTTAACATTTTATTAAAGGATATTTATTCCTTGTCTAATTTGATAGGGAAAAGCCCATAAGACAGACAGGCAAGGTATTTATCACTATTTTGCAGGTGAAAAATAAAAAGAGGTTTATTGAAAGATGGATAAGACTCATTTATTGAATGAATCTGGCAAGTACAGCTTCATACCAAATACCAGATTATCAAATTTGTTACATCATTTAATCTTCATACAAATCATGACAGTAAGGACCAGCCCCATTTTCTCAAATACAAAAAATGTGACTCAGAATGTTATGGGATTTACTCAAGTTTCTACAATTAGGGTCATGATTTAAAATAGCTCTCACCCCAAAGTCTTTTTTTTCTCCCATTATCCCCAGTTGCCTCCACTATCTAGAAGTATCCAAGTGAATCAGAAGACAATCTTCATTTAATCCTCACAACATCCCTATGCGCAACCAATATTTTTAGTATCTATTTTCTAGAGGAAGAGACTAAGATTGTATATCAATATACCCAAAGATGCAGTAAGTAAATGGCTAGGATGAGCTTTAAATTTACATCTTTTTGAGTCTAGAATCTACAACATCACAGGGAAGCAGCACACTCATGTTCAAAATATGATAAAAATATATGTCCTTCCAGCCTCCTAAGGGAATTGTAAAGATTAAATGGAACAATGTACATGAAATTGGTTTGTTAACTGCAAATTTGTCTATGTCTATACACACTGTGGATAATTTTTACCATCACATATCTGGAAAGAGAATCATGTTGCCTACCTAATTTAAATTTCAAAATCCAACAAACCAAGTCAAAGCAATGTAGTCTCCAACTGTTGGGTAGTCATTACTTGGGATGTTGCTCATTGCACTTATCATTTGTATCTGTCTCAATTGAGCCTTAAGTGAATGGATAAAACAATCATCTGAGCAGACAGTTTCCAAAGCAAGTTGCAGTCCAACATGCTAAAATTTACAAGTGTTGGTAATTCTACACTTGCCTTCTGGCTTTCAGGCACTAGAAGAGCTTCTCTAGTGCAATGAGCACAGCTACAAGGCACAAATCTTCATTTGTATGAAGATTAAAGGCAGAGTTGCCCTTCCTTTCCTGCTCTGCCACTTAGGAAAGCCCTTTGGTTTCTTTCATCTGCTTCCCTTTGTGCTTCTTTCATCCAGGTGTGATCCAGACAGTGTGCTTCAAGGCCTGGCCAGTGACAAGTTGTTCTGAAAGAAGAGGTCCATGGTGTCTCCATCACTGTCCCCTAGAGCAGATGCTTATTAGAGTTTCAGTGGAAATCAGCTAAATCAAACCCACATTTACGGAGTGCCTGCAATGCCCCTTGACACTCTTTTAGGTGCTGATGGGGCTAGCTAAAATGAATCAGCTCTAAGCTTTTGGCTTACAATCTGGTAAGAAATATAGGCAAGAAATGCATAGGCTTAACAAAATGAATGGGATAGAGTCTCTAAAGGGGGAAAAAATCCATTGAGTTTGTACTGCAGCCAAAAGGAGAGATTAATTCTTACTAGGGGATCTAAGATGTTTTTACATGAAACCTGCTTTCCAACTTGACTTAGAACTATGGGTTTGCCACTCAGAACAAAGGAAGGAAATGTGTATTTCAGACAAGATTGCCCAAATTTATAAGGACAAGAGTGGTTAATACTAAGAGAATGGTAAATAACTCATTGCTATTAAAGAATAGGATGAAAATAAGTGCATATACAGGAGCAAGGAATATTGTAAGAGGAGAAGTATAGTTAAAAAAAGTTGAGTCCTTAATGTAAAAAGACATTAAATTCCAGGCAGGGAATATGGGGTTTTGTTTTGTGTTGATAGACAGCATTAGAAAATTTTGAGCCTTGTAGTTCCAGGATCAGAAGTGAGTTTTGAGAAGGACGATTAGAGCACTGTGTAGGAAGGAATGATCAGAAGCAACAAAATAAGTTAGGACAAAAAATAATAAGGAAATTAACTAAATTGTAAAATAAGATGAGAATAAAGAGGTAGAGAGAAGTGAGATGAACTGAAAAGGTAAAATGAAGAGTATTAGATTGTTTCTAAATGGTAGAGCTGGGAGATAAACAGTAAAAAACCTGAATAACTGAGGGAATGTCTGTGTCATTAATCAACATAATAAGCCCAGAAGGAATAAGGAAAGATTGGTAGATATGTTAAAATCTAAAGACCTAGCAGACACGCTTAGAAAGATATTTAATAGCAGGTGTCAGTGATGGTCTAGAATTCAGAAGGGAGGCAATGACTAGAGATATAAATTCATATACATTTTTGAGAAGTGATGGCATGGAATTGAATATAGTAAACAGGGAATGCCCATATATTAAGAAGAAAAGGGAGCTGAGTAAAGCGTTATAGAAAATTCTATCATTTCAGGAGCAACTGGAAGAGGAAGAGCTGGTGAGAAAGAATGAATTGAAGACCAGGGAGTGGAATAAAAAGGAGTATGAAATGGCTCAGAAATCAAGAGATGACTCTTTTCAGGGCAAGAGAAAAGCATTAATGCTGTGTAATATTTCAGAGAATTCTAAAAAGGTGGCAACTGTTTATGTAAAATTTAGTCAGAAAAAAAGAAGCTGCATGAGTTGTCTCATGTGGTGGGGTTTAAGACAGAAAACTGGAGGCTTTACAATACTTTGAGGGATGATAAAAGACTGAGTGACATTTAAGCGGATACCCAGACCTCCTAAAAAGCAATGATAAACATTTCAGGTGCTTGCAGCACGGATGTGGGTGATTCTCAGAAGGCTACCCACCCCAAATGGGAGTAGAACCCCATGTCTCAACTTCCAGAACTTTCTCAGGAAAGCTATGGCTTTTCTTTATTTTAGCTTTCTAAAGCTCATATTATTGCCTCTCTTTGGCAGAAATGGGCAAGGGAATCTGAAAGTATAGTTTACAGACATTCAGCCTTTGGATCTCAAGATTTGTCTTAGAAGGGTGAGGGTAGAGCTTAGGATTAACCAATATCCAGAATGATTTCTTAGAAGAAGCCAGTAAATTTGATGAATGTAAGTAATCGGTAACTCTTGGGAGCAGATGTTCAAAAGAATAGAGGTGGTAGAGGTGATCTAAACTTCAAATGAAGGAGGAAAGGATGAGAGAAGAGGATACAGTCTGAAAAGATTATTCATTTAAGAAATTTGTGGGTGAATAGGAGAGATGATGACAATTTTAATGAGGAAACAATTAAAGGAAATTTTCTTATTGCTAAGTTTTGTTTTATTTGAAACATTTTTAATTTAAGCACATTTGCTGCCTAGAAAGGAAACACTACAAATAAACTGAAGAATAGACAGATGGAATCATTTGTAATATCATGTAGGATATACAAAGATTAACCTTAGCAAAGTGGGAAAAAAAAAATGTTGTCTTCTTGAGAAAGAAATGGAATTGGTCAAGCTGTAGGATGGAACAGAAAATCAATTTAAAGGGGAGGAAAGACATACTCAATGACCCAATGCCTTCAGTCCAGTACACAACTCAGTGACTTTCTGAGAAAAAGGAAAGGAAAGTTGTAACCGGAAGTTTCAAAGGCCAGAAAAGCTTTGAAATAGCTGCTGTGACAGTTAACTAAAAATCAATTAGGAAAAAACATTTGTGTATTGCTCAGTGGCACTGACAATATGAAGCTCATTCATTCATTCAACAAATATTTATTGAGCATCTGTTATATGGAAGACACTTTTTCAGTTTGGAACTATGGTTGTGATTAAAAAAAAAAAAGTGGTCTCTTTTACGGAGTTTACTTTCTAATGGGAACGCAGGCAGTTTCCAAATATAAGAATTTTGGGGTAATGATAAAGACTATGAGGATAAAGAATGATGGGGTGCAGACAACTCAACATTCTTAAAGTGATAAGGAAAGGGTTCTCTTAATAAATGACTTTTGATAAGATATATTGATGACAAGTGGAATCCGATTCATATGAAGTTCATGATGAAGATGACAATGGGCATAGGAACCGAAAAGTGCAAAGTCCAAGGGAGGAAACACACCTGGTATGTCCAGAGAACAGAAAGGTGAGTATGGCTGGAATTTACTGAGTAATAGTGAGTAAAAAACTGTAACTGAAGCCGGGCACGGTGGCTCATGCCTGTAATTCTAGCATTCTGGGAGGCCGAGGTGGGTGGATTGCTCGAGGTCAGGAGTTCGAGACCAGCCTGAGCAAGAGCGAGACCCTGTCTCTACTAAAAATATAAAGAAATTATCTGGCCAACTAAAATGTATATAGAAAAAATTAGCCGGGGATGGTGGCGCATGCCTGTAGTCCCAGCTACTCTGGAGGCTGAGGCAGGAGGATAGCTTGAACCCAGGAGTTTGAGGTTGCTGTCAGCTAGGCTGACGCCATGGCACTCATTCTAGCTGAGCAACAAAGCGAGACTCTGTCTCAAAAAAAAAAAAAAAAAACTGTAACTGATGAGGTCAGAGGAGCCAGATCATGCAGAGCTCTGCAGGCCATAGGAGAGAGTTTGAATTTTATTCTAAATAAAATCAAAAAGCACTTCAATGTTTGAAGTGGGGAGAGAGATATTCGAATATAATATTTTTATATATTTTCTTTGTATGCATCACAGTATTTCTTCTAAGAACAAGGAAAAAAGAGGACATTTTAAAAATGCATTTCTCAAAATAAGAGTGTTAGTAAATTGTGGTATGGTGATAGAATGGTCCATTATATGATTATTAAAAATAACCTTTTGAAATAGTTTTAATGCAATGAAACTGCGTGTAATATAGTGTTAATGTGAAATAACATCATTATATTCTATTCAAATGTGTATATATGCATGAGTAGAATGGAAGTGCCTGGAAAAAGGGACTAAAGTTATATCTCTCAGACATATGTATTCACAGGTATGTGACAATCTGGAAATATGAAAGTTTCATTTTCATCCTAATATTTTCATACTTTACAGATTACCTTCAATGAACACTTATTTCTAAACCTTAAAAAAATCTATTGTTTAGAAAAATAACAATGAAAGAAAAATTAGTATCATCATAAAAGTAACTAAATAGCTAAGGACTTTTAGAGATTTTGAATATTTCTCACTAATATCCATTATTTAGTCTTTTTTAAATAAATATCCTTTGATTTTTACTAGACTATATCCATAGATCTTTATCATGGTAATGGAGTAGAGTTAAATCCAACTCCAGATAAATAAACTGAGGCATAAATTGCTAAAAAGAGTTGCCATAGTTAGGACATAGCATGCCATAGAGTGACAGAAGTGAGATTGGAAACTAGGATTAAAAATTGCCATTTTTTTACCCACCCATTGTCCTATCAATCTGTTGAACAGAAATGCCCTGAAAGGTGACTTTGCAGTGGTAATTTGAAAGTGAGGGACAAATAGAGAATATAACATTGAGACTACTATGGAGTTAGGTAGATCACATGATTGAACACATGCCTGCACGATAGGGTACTGGGAACAGTGTCTCAAGATGGTAACGTCTGAATATTTTCCTGTTTGCAAGTAACATATGTTCATCATATATTGGGGACTAACAAATTTTATGAACACAGATAAAATATCCAGGCAAATAAATAGCACCAACTATTTTGCTTTGTGGATTTTTTCACTGCATATATCTAGAGATTTGCCCCAATTTTCAATTTAATATGAAGTTAAAAATCTTCTTGCTTTGGTAACGTACATATTCTAAATCTGTATCTGTATGGGTAGAATTAAATTTGAGTATTTATTTAAATGAGTCAATGAGTACAGATTTCATCCCTGATTTTGTCAGTAGCAATCCACTCCCCCAAAAGCAAAAGTGTTTTCTTTAGGTTTCTTTTGCTTGAGTCACCCAGAAAATTAATTTGGCTTATATTTTATTTCATATGTAGGGAGTAACCCAAGTGAACCATAATTTTATGAAGTGTCTTTTTGGTTTATTTTTGAAAAGCCATTCACCAAATGAAGCAAAGGGTAAAAAGATTTCTGCTCTAAGACTGTGATAAGCTCTATTCTCTGAACTTTATATGCGCACACACACACACACATATATATACATATACTTTATGCACACACACACTTTTTTTTAAACCACTGTAATTCTCTGTAAGACTTGCTTTGGCTTCTATGTTGATTTATCCCAGGATAGATTATTAATTTATATGGAGGAAATTCTCTGAAGTTATCTTTTAAATATACATGGCCACGGTATTTGGGGATGCCAGTGGAGGCAGATCACAGAAATCCCATATCTCAGAGATAAGACTTGCAGGACAGATGCAGCACTTTCCATCTCTTTGTGTGTTTTATATGATCACCTATTTCTTTCTTCACCTTCAGTCTCCTGGTATATTTCACTTTTGATACTGGCATTTGCACAGCCAATAACTGCCTTGGACAATGGCCTTGGTATTGTCATAAGGATAATATATTTTCACAAGGATGAGTTCTTCTTGGAACAATTTATCCAGTGGATTAGACTCTTCCACATCAGAGCTCAGCAGGTCTTCCTGTTTCAACCGTCTGCTATTCTAAGATTTATTAGTCTCTGCTCAAGGCACTTTTCACTGGACGTATTTCATTTTACAGGCTTTCTTATATTCTGCAGGGAGAGTTTAGTGAGTTGCAAATGTATGTCACACTTGTTGATTCCTTCTAAGTGCACATACTTTGAAAAGAAGCTACATGAATTTCTAGCATTCATTTCATTATCTTTCCTTCAAAAATTTGGAATGTATATAGTAGAATAAAAGAGGAGGAAAAGGATAAAATAAAAATCTGCACAGAACAAACCAAGAAACCACTAGTAAGTAGTAAGTGTTGCCCTGCTATTTTCCCCTGCCTGTTTATTCTCCATTTGCTTCACACATTCATCACTCCTGATCCTTCTCCACCCTGTTTTCTGCCCTGGACGTCACTCCCCTGGGCTCCTTCATCAGATTTCTAGTTGAGTTTGCCAAATGAGAGGCACAGAAAATTTTCAGGATAGATACAGAATGAGAGAGATTGAGTATGCTTTTCCCTGGGCCCTTCCCAAACCAGTGCCAAGTTGATAGTAGTGGCTATGTCCCTCCAGGATGTAGCTTCTGAAGGCAAGTCCTCCAATACTCCCATTTCCTCCTCTTGTGCCTTCAGTTCAGGAATGGTGATGGCCTTCTACTATTGCTAGTCTGGGAGCACCTTACCTCAACCTTTCTTGTTGGCTCCCACAACTATCCCACATCTCTGTAAGAAGTCCTCCCATTAAAGTCTTTTGTACCATCTGAGTTTGAAACATTTTCCTGAAGAGATCTTGACTGAAGCATGTGCTATAGGTCACCTGACCTATCTTGAGTGAATGGGGGAGGGGGAAAGTCAGCATTTCACAAAGAGCTGTTAGTTTATACTTGTTTTTGTGTTTGATTTTTATTATTATTATTTTTATTTCTTCTTGATAAAGTACTACTGTCCATGCATACAAAGGGCACGATACTTAGTATTGTGCATTGCAGGTGTGCGTGCCTAAGCAAAAGGAGAGTAAATTCTAAGAGTTTGTGCTTTAAAAAAAAAAACAAAATGTATTTTATTTGTGTTTACTGGTTTCATAAAATGAGCAAGGTTTAAGAGCTTGATACTTTGTTTACATAGCTCACAGGATAAAGCAGTCTCTGGGATACCTCCTGCTTTCTTTTCTTTTTTTCATTAGAGATATTTAATTAATGTTTGTTTCTTTGTTATTTCTTTTTTTTTGTTTCAGAATATTATTGGGATAGAAACTCTTTGGTTACATAAATTGCCTTTGCATCACTCGAGTCAGAGCTATAAGCGTGCCCACCCCCAAGATAGCACGTACCACATCCTTTAGGTGCAAATTTTCTTAACAGATGATATATTTTTGTTTCTGCTTACAGTACATAGTAAAAACTTCATTGGAATAGTTAAACAAAACTTGTAACAGTTTTTTGAGGTTTAGAAAGTTACCCATTAGCATTACATGGCTGATATTAGTATTTTGTTTTACATATCTGAGATCAATATTACATGCATTTAATATTCTTTGTGCCTTTACAAAAATGTGTATCTTAATTTCAAGCTCCTGCTTTCAATTTACACATTCTCTACTTCTTTGCAGCTACCCTTTGAAACTCCTGTAGCATAGATGTTGACTGACACCAGCAGAAGCCGAATTGACGGGATTTGAAAGATTGCTTTTATTTATGTTACACAAATAATCTTGGGAGAGCCACAGGTTATTCATTAACTTTTATGACATGGTTTTGCAATTTTCTTCTACAAGACAAAAATGTTTTGGCAAACTACTTTGTAAGTGGTCAGATTTTGTTGAGAAGAAATAACCAACTGGTTCCTACTTTGTTTCCTGTTATTTTGTCATTACGTAGATGTAGACCAAGCAAAACATCAGAGTCTGGAATTTTCAACATGGTAGGAGTCATTTTAACGCAAACCCATTCTGGAAGTCTTGGGAAAAGGTGAAGATAGAAATGTCTAACACATAATAGACCAAAGTGTGGTATTTCATTAAAGTTACTGAATAGTGTTAAAAAGAAGTTTGCACACAGAAATCATCGAGACTCAAGTTTATCTGTAAAATGTTAGTTTTGATACATTCAATTAAGGAAAGAACACTTGAGGGAGAGATGACAACCAGGGCCACCCCATTACACAAAATCAAGAAATATGAATAACATCATAATCTATTATGTATTATAAATGCCACTCAGAGTTGTTCAATGTTCAACCTAAATGGCTGTCCATCCATGAAGGTCCTGATGGCAACCATGTTGTCCATAAGATTGGACCAATTAAAAGAGGAACAAGCACAATAGGTGATCAATAGATCTTAAATTGTATTTCTTAAATTGTATTTCTTAAATTGTATTTGATTGAATTAAATCAGTGACCTGTCGTAAAATCTACTCTCTAGCTTCAGATTCTCATCTCTCATTCTGAAGTACCCAATCTAATCCATTTTCTTTACCATGTAATGTACCAGTTCTTTTATGGAAGTTTTATCTAGAGAGAAGTCAGCAAACTTCTTTTAAAGGGCCAGGTAGTACATATTGTAGGCTTGTGGGCCATATTGTCTCTGTCACAACTACTTAAATCTGCTATTGTAGCATGAACGCAGCCATAGGCAATCTATAAACAAACAAGTATGGCTGTGTTCCAAAAAATCTTTACAAAAACAAGCAGCTGGCATCTAAGCAGTTGTTTGCCCATCACTGATTTAGGAAATACTTCTCTGTTGGGTATTCAAAATAAACCCCATTAACATCCCATTTTTTCTCTTGTCAAACTTGTTTTTAAATTTTATACAAATATTTTTTTCATGGACTCTACCTCAGACACATGAATCTGATTCTCAAGAAATGAAGCCAAGAATCTATATTTTTATATAGCCCCACAGTGGGTCACTCATCCAACCAAGTTTGGCAAAATCCACAGTTATGAATTCCAACTTCACAAATTAATTTTTGGCTTGAATTATTGAATTATTATATACTTAGATTAAGCTTTTTAGAGCAATCACTCTCTCCTAATTGCTTAGCTTAAAACTTTTATTCCTTTATGACTCACACATACTATTTTCATCAGCAAATTCAATGAATACATTCTTTAGCACATGTCAGTCATCTGATTTCTTCTTACTCTTTCCACTGCTATACCAAAATTCAAGCAACTACCTTCTTGATTTTTGCAATAGCCTCCTGATTGGCCATGGGTTTTCTAGTTTTGTCCTCATATAGTCTATATTTCATGCAAAATCCAACATCTTTTTTTAAAAAAAAATTATATCTTAGCTCTCTGATCAAATTCTTTCAATGTTTCCTATCTCATCAAGTGTAAAATCCACATGTCTCATTAAACTCTATGAGGTCCAATATGATTTGTCCCTCCCTTGATCCCATTTGTGCTCTGACATCAAGTACCACTGGTTTCCCAGCTGTTTGATGAATGCACAGGTATGTTCCTACCTCAGGGCCCTTTTACCTGATGCTTAAAGACTTTAACATGCTCGTTCACCAAATGTCTACAAAGTTCACGAGTCTTTTTCATTTATAGTAAAAAGAAAGATATTTGGAGTACCATGAAAAATAAATAGAGGGAAAAAATTTAACACATTAGAAACAAGTGTGGTATACTGCTCAGATCCCCCTTGAAGACCAAAGGATTTATTCTTGCAACTGTCAGGTGTACAATTACCCAACGTCTTAATTGGGGATGGAATAGGACATAGCAAAACATCACAGTGCACATATGGGTTTCTCATTATAACCCCCCAAAAATTAAAATATGTGCAAGTAGCAAATATATTGCATTTAATATTTATCAAGCACTGTTGTAAACACTTAATAAATATTAAATCATTTAATTCTATTATGTCAATTATCAAAAAAACTATTATTATTCTCACTTAAAGTAACACAGAAATTATATAACTTGCCCAAAACCTGTATGTATTTGATTCCATGAAGTCTGGATATCAAATCTGTGCAATTAATGACTATGCCATGTTGCCTCTTTGATGTGTTTAAAAAAAAAAAACACTTTAGATTTGTACTTCCATTTCAGTTATAGAAGCTATAAATTAAAATATTAAACTGTACCACTCCCCATTGCTCATATCATGGCCTAAGCTCTGCCTCTGCTCCCCCACTCCTTGTCCATAGAAAAATTGTCTTCCATGACACTAGTCCCTGGTGCCAAAAAGGTTGGGGCCCACTGCTTTAAAGGAACATATATTACATTTAATGACACTGAAGAGTATTAAGTAAAGAAATGGTAAAAAGAGAGCTATAAAAAATAAAAGAGAGCTATAAAATAATTAAAGAGAGCAACTACTAAGAAAAAATATACTATTTGACATACAAAAAACAGTTCTTCCGTAATGATAACAGGAAAAATTCACCAGAAAAATATAAAAATTCTGAACTTCAATGCACCTTACTATGTAGTAAAAATTATATAGAGGGGAATAGACACATTAAATAAGCATATTGAAAATTGTCATCTTCCTCAATCTGAAATACATAGAATAAATAGCCCAGATCTTTGCAAGTTAAAAATATTTCAACAGTAACATATTTGATCTAATCAATATATAAAGCATCTTGCAAACAATAGTTAAGGAAAACACATTATTTTATGCATATTTTGGGTGCTATCTCAAAAGAACACAGAACAAATATCAATAAGAAAAAAGGAAAGTCAGGTCATATATTCTAGCAAGAATGCAATACATTTAAAATAATGAAGACTATTTTTTAAAAACATAAATATGCTGTTGGAAACTAAAACCCCCACTTCTAAATCCCATGTTTAAAAAATCATACTGAAAAGTACATAGCACTAAGGATTAATACACAAAAAAACAAAGAATCAGATTTATCAAAACAGGTGGGATGAAGTTCTAATCCCAATCACAAAGGAGTACCTAGAAGGGCACTTTCCTTTCCATTGTAAACAAGTAGAAAAGTGGACAAAGTATAAAATGTTTGTACCCCCTAAATTTCCTGAAATAAAAAAATTAAAAAAAAAAAAAAAAGAATCAACTGCTTTCAGACATTAGGACGATAGGCAGAACAGGATTGTAATCCTGAAGGGAATGAAAACAAAGTGAGCTCTCCCATTGCTCTGGCTTTCTACCAGAGGCAATTGCTGGACCAATGCTCAGGAATGAAGAAGGCAAACAGAGAATGATGGAGTTGCTGATTTGAGGAGGCAAAGATCAGAGGTCAGAAAGGCTGAGGCAGATGGAATTTGCTGGGCAGAGATAGAATTCCTGAAATCTGCATTGGATCCTCTTGAATCTTGGACTTCATACTAATCTGAGCACATAAAGTTGAAACTGTACAAGGCTAGGCAAATAACAAATGCAATGAGCTATAAGTGAACAATTTACAGACCTCACACAGGGCTGAGAGGTATCCAAATCTGAAGCAGCCAGACAGTAGAAATCTCAATCAACATTCAGGGCAATCAGTAGAAACTGTAGAAGGAATCACACTTAAGAAGTAAGGCTAGACGAGCCCTAGAATAAAGGCTACTTCAGACTTGTCCTAAAAGGTACTTAAAACCAAGCCTTGAAAGACTCAAACCTGCCAAAATAAACTTCAACATTCTTCAAAGGAAGACAACAAATCCCGTATACTCAAACATATATTATTCACTAGGTAAAAAAATCCAATACAAAATTGCCAGACACGTGAAACAACAGCAAATGTGGCCCCAGACCAGTAGAAAAATTAGCTTATATTAACAGAAACACACTCAGAAAAAATAAAGGTTATGGACTGAGTAGAAAAGGACTTTAAAACAGCTAAAGAAACCATAACGAGGACAAAATTGAAAGATACAACAATTAGACACAAATTAGGAAGGTTTATAAATAAAAAGTGAGCAAACAAAAACCACATAAGGAATGAAAAATACATGTAGATGCAGATCAGTAAAAATTATTTTTAAATTATAATGAAAATTTTATAAGGCATATGAAAGTATAATTAAAAATGAGAATTTCTTTAGAAAAATATTACTTATGAAAATTAACTTAAGAAGAAATAGAAAACTTAAATCAATAACAATTAAAGAAATTTAATAAACAACAATTTTTGACTATCTCTACCACCCCCAACAAAAATAAAATGAACTGCCAATTGTTTCCTCATACAAATTTTACAAAGCCTGCAAGAAACAGAAAACTCTTATTTTACTCAAATGGTGTCAGAAGATAGTGATTATAAGAAAAATCTTCAATCCTTTACATAAAGACAACAAACAAAGTAAATGAAATTATAGGCCCATTTTCCTTGTACTAATACTTCAACTCTGTCATTAAATACCTGTATGATCTTGAGTGAGGAACTTAACATCTGTTTCTAAGTGCTAATAAGACCCACTGAAGAAAGATAAACTCTAATGTAAAGTCTCATCTCCTCCTTTGGTTAGTAGAAATCAAATCTGAGTTAGTTTAGTGAAAGAACCAGCCCTTGAGATTCAATTACCTCCATTTCCATCTACCAAGGCCATGTACTTGATTAAGAAGTTTCCACTATTCAGACTCACACTGAAGTTTTTTGCCACTGAGCTTTTTGCCTGTATCCCTAATGATGCAGGCTTTACTGGAAACCTGACCATGGCATGTGTAGTCTGGCTTTGCACATCCTAAGCACATTGCTTGATGGTATACTGAGAGCACGTATACCACATGTGTTCTGCTACCTGTCTGCTTATAAGCTTGTTTTCTCCCAAAGAAACACTATTTTCTATTTGAGTATTTGACAATGATGGGATATGAGTCTATTGCCCTTTGCACCATACCTGGGCTTAACAAGTTTATTGTGAGTCATAAGCAAGATACTAATTGAAACTATAATTAAATTTCAATAGTTACTATTATTATTAGTTATATCTTACTGTGATGGACTCCTACAATCTATATTTTTGTCATTAAAAAAAGATTTTAAATTCTTTTCTAACAAAAAATTCTCCTTTCCTTTTACATCCTTTCATTTCACCTTTTCTTTCGATTAACCCTTATGTGTTATATAAAATTATTGTAATTTGAGATGCAAAATTACAGAATGCTATACGCTGATATGCAGCTTAGAAAAGAATTGGACACACAGGACTGAATACTACCCAACTTGAGCAGAAGAAATTTCCCTAGGTTATTACTTTGTCCTTCACTGACAACGCAGGGCCTGAGATATATGTTTGCACTATGTTTTCTGTCTGCCTTGGATTGCTATAATGAGTTGAGCTGTCAGTGGTGAGTCTGTACCAAAAAGACTATGAATATGTAGAAAGCAGCAAGATAAGATGAACCTGAGTATATAATGTTGACTCCAAGGACGCTGCATTCTGGGTTACACCATATTACTAGTATTATTAAGCCACATTCATTTTTCAAAGATTTTTTCACTCATTTTCATGAAACCTTTCTAACACTTGCATATAAAGGATGTTGATCTTGCTTGTTTCTGACTTTAATCAACATTATAAAGTAGAGTGAAGGGAATAGACATGTATGCAGCACCCTATTATTTACTCTGTACATCTTTTTGCATTGCCCTAACTTTCTTTTTACAGCTTTGTCCTCCACAGACTTTCAGTTTTTCAATTTTCAGCCAATGCTCCAATGTTCTCCTTCATAGAAGTAGCTTATGTTAATGGAATCATCATTTTACTATAGTCACTGCCTCAAAATTTCCTTGTGCCTCATTCTCTCAGATGCTTAAATGGTAAAGAACTACTGATGGAACTTTTTTAGAGTTTAAAAATTTACAGGGAATTGTCACATATAGCATTTTAATTGATTTCACTATGTGAAGCTGACAAACTTACCACAAGATATTACTGCTGATTCTGAAGACAACTACTTTACATTTTTAACTGGAGCTTTTTAAAAGGCAGTGTGGATATATATTGAAAGAAACATTTGGGGGAAAGAGTGTGTGTATGTGAGAGTGTGTGTGTGTGTGTGTGTGTGTGTGTGTGTTGGTGAAGTGCTTTGGTTAGGGCTACTTCCATCCTGAGTTTTATATTTTAAGGATTGTTAAGTCTATCTTGATCTTCCCTGGTCCTCAGTTCACAGTGTCAAGAGTGAGTACTGGGGCTGACTTGAGCTGATGATGGAGTGATCACAAATACAAAGCAACCCCACATAAAAAGTTTCTTACAGAAAAAAAAGAAACTATACAAAATGAAAGTAAAGAAGGAAGCTACCGAAAGTGAAAATACATTCCAGAGAGAGGAACGGGTCAGTCTGGAGTGGAGAAAGACATTGAAGACTCTCAGACGGTTTCCTTTTATTCGCCTGGTCCGGGGGAAGGCTTACAGGAGGTGTGGGATATTACCAAATGATTATCAGATGTTTTGCAGTTTCCTACATCCCCTTCCCCAGCTTCTCCATCCCTAATAACCACCCTCCTGTCCTACATCCACCACCTGCTGATTTGATTGCTACATAACAGGATTCCCACTTCTCTATGAAAAGGAAAAGTTAACCCTTTCCGAGAACTACTGATTCTTAGACCTTAAGAGTTATAGCTCAAGCAATGACCGTATGTGATTGTTGAGTTTTGAAAGTATACAAAGTATATACATCCGTATTGATTTTACTAAATGTCCTGTATGGTATTAATATGTTTGAGTCCATGACTATTGGTAGACATTCTGAGAATCCCTCATGGGAATTGGAAAGATATAGCTAGAGATTTTACTTTCTTTCCAGTGTCAAGTGAATCTGAGTAATCTATAAAATCCATGTACCTGACAATATTTCTTACTGCCCCAGCTAATCATTTTTTCTTGGCTTATAATTCTGAATGTTAGCCCTTGTCATTGTCATTCTAAGTTCAACTATGTGAAACCCTCCAAGTTTAAACCTCAAGAAGGAGTTATTAAACCATTTCCCTCAATACCAATACTCTTTGCAGACTTTACTACCCTCTGGAGAACGTTTTTCAGTTTGATTCTAAACCAAATAACAATTTTACCCTGCCTCCAAACAGCTGATAGAAGTGTAAAATTTGAAAAAAGAAAAACAAAAGAATAATAAGATTTATCTTTTTAACCTACTTCAAAAATGTGAACTTTCTTTGGAAATAGAATCTTTGCAAAAAAAAGAAAACAAAAGAAAATACAAACAAAAAAAAAGAAACAAAAATGTGAACTTTCATGGCTCTAAGATTACAAACTAGCTCCCTTGTCCCATCATTCAGAGACACCTTTCTAATAGGTAACACTACTTGCAAAGTATCAGTAATAACAAAGTTCTTGTGTGATAGAAACAACCTAGAAGTAGGATTAAAACAATTTTCCTGTGCATTAGCTTAGTCATTTACTCCAATGCTACTCATTTATGAGAACAAGTATCAATTCATTACATAGTTGAGTATTTATCCTTGCCTCATCCCATTCACCTCCATAGATTGTGAGGCTCTAAGATTCTTGGTGGTGTCCTAGTCACTTTTGTTTCCCAAACATTTAACATAATAATACAAATTGTTAAAGAAATAAATGAATAGTTAAATATGGCCTCTTTAGCTTTTTTGGAATAGGATCTTAATGGCAACTACATTATTTGTTGATAACAATAACAATAAGGCACATATTTCATTGCCTGAATAGAGTTTTTTTAAAAAAAATTATTTTAGCTGATAGCCAGAGAGACAGATGCCTGAATAGACTTTTAAGATCAGACTAGAATTTAAATTTCTAAGGGAAATCTGCATCTTTTTTGTTTGGGGATTTAATTCCCACAAGTATTATAGAACAGTGAATAGTACATACATAGGAAGACTCAGAACATATAAATCAATAAATTAATAAACCAATAAATCCATATGTATATTTGTCTAAATCAAAATAGTTCATCAGTTGTATTTTCTCACATATTGTTATGAAGACATTATTATATATGTATAAATATATGTACATTTATATACACATACATATATATTCTTATATACACACACTTATTAGAACTCAAGCTCTGTGGTAAAACAAGTCAGAAAGACTGGTGTCTTAGACAATGGAGCTATTTCTCTTTGAAAAACAAGTATCTATTACCGTATGGAAAGAATTGATTAGGCTACATAGAATCAGTTAAAATTACCACAAACATTGAAGAGTGATACTAAAAATATATTTTAAGTTTGCCTTAAGGATAATGTTAAAAGTTAGCAATCTTGTCATCTTACTTTGCTATAATGCTTTTAACTTTTCAAGCTGCATTGTTTGAAGTATTTTGTTAAGATATTCAGAACTATACTAGAAGCCATAAAAATAGAATGAACTTTACATAGTCCAGTGATAAAATACTCTAAGGAAAGAAAGCTTCTGCCACTTCATTTGACCAGAGATCTAACTGGTGTCAGAAACTTTCAACTGGGACCCAGATCTTATGATTCTTTCACCTTCTTTTCTAACAAATGATTATACTTGTTGAAAAATACTGAAGAGAAGACTGTTTTGAAAATTGAGATTTAACAATTTAGCAAGGCAAAGGGGAAAAAAAGCATTTACTTAGTGTAAGAGAATTTTATTTTGTTTTTGTTTTTTTCCTGTTTGCAATATAGACGCACAAACCTAAAGCATTTGAAAACTCAAATCATTAATTCATTTATTAACAAGTACGTTGGAGGGCCTAATCTGCCCCAAGCAACATTTAAGCCTTAGGAAATATATGAGACGTATGTCTTAGGGACAACAAGAGAGACAAAAACCCTCCTCTCATAGAGCTTACATTTCAAAGTGGTGGGGACAATAATAAGCAATAAAATAAATTAGATAATTTTAGAAAATGGTAAGTGCTGTGAAAGAAATAAAACAGAAAAGCAACTGTGTTGATGAAGTGTGCATGTGTGTGTAAATTTTAAATAGTGTCATCATAAGACCTTCTCTGAGGAGGTAATATTTGAGCTCCAATGGGGATTTGTATTTATGCAGTCTTCACTTAAATAATATTTAACTATATGATTTCAACTAAATTTAGTAGGAAATAGCTCACATACATTAAAGACACAAATAAACAAGTCACTTGATATAAAATATAGTCAAAGGCCAATTTAAATTACAAATAGTCACTTGAAAAATTTGGCATTGTTACATACAGACATATTTAATTAATTCAATAAACCATGGAGTATGCTGTTCTTAATAATTATATTTTTATTAATTCCCCTTACCTGTTTTGCCATTATTAGAGATCTGTTGGTTTCATTGTCTTGTCAAGGAGGAGCTGGTGAAAAGAAATGAGACATTTTATTAGCCGAATAACTCTTTTTGAGCAAAATGATTGACTTTCAGTGCTAGTAACTATATGTATTTATATATTTATTACTTTCTTAGATTTAGGCTAATTTGAACAATACAAATTTTTAAAATGTTATTTTCCTTACATGGTGTTCCAGTTATCTGTTCGGTAGCAAACTACCTTGATACTTACTGGTTTAATAATAATTTATTTTTAATAATTTATTTTAATCTCTTACATATCTGTGACTTGACTAGGCTCAGCTGGGGAGTTTTTACTTGGGATCTCTCATGCGTTTACAGTTAGATGCTTTGCTAAACTGGATGTCCAAGATGGCCCAGTCGCATGGCTGGCCATAGACAATGGCTGTTAGCTGGGATCTCAGCTAGGAATGTCTACCAGAGTACCTATACTTAGCTTCTCCCTGTGGCTTGGGCTGCTGAGAGCAGGGAGGCTGGTTTCCAAGAGAGACTGCCGCAAGAACAATTCAAAGGGATCCAGTTGGGAACTTTAAGGCTTTTTCACACTCTTGGCCTTGGAAATCCCCAAATATCACAACACTGTGTTTTCTTTTTTTTAATTTCATAATATTATGAGGGTACAAACATTTTGGTTATGTATATTGCCTTTGCACCACCCACGCCAGAGCTGCAAGCATTCCCAGGCCCCAGACAGTGCGCTCCACACCCATTACTTGTGAATTTACCCATCCCCTCCACCAACCTCCCAACTACTGCTCAGCAGTTTTCTTGATTCAGAATTCAAGGGACAACCAATATTCAAGAGGAAGAAAGCACAGCAGGGCAGGAATACTGGGAAGAATGTTTGATTAAATGCCATCTTTGCAAACTAGTTACTACGTGTCTTCTACCCATGCATTAGAGATACTAGAAGATTCTGTGAAAAATTCATAAGTAGAAACCACTTTCAAGAGCTGCAGTGGGCTTTGGCTTCTTGGCTTGTTAACAATACAGGTGCCTGAGGGAGGTAACAAAGTATGCCACTGGGTGAAATGCTGACTCAGATATCTGGTGTTAGGAAGACTAGAGGTTAGAGAGTATAGATCAAAAAGTGTTCAGCAGTGTGCAACTCTCTTGGTCTATTAAATTTCTATTGAACTATTATGAAGAAATACTGATGACATATATAAAGATAAAGAAGAGTCAGAATAAAAAAAGAATATTCTACATGAACATGGTTAAGCTGAAGGAAATAACTTTTGGAAATAAATTCTAGATTATTAGTAAAATCAAGGATTATTAAATATTATGACTCATGAATTCAAAGAGGTCAATGATTAAATATCAATATGGAATTTGGTTAAAAAATGTATGTGAAATTGGCATACAATGGGTGTTCAAATGGCAATCATCTTATTTTTAATTTTCCCAATACTTTAGCTTTATTGTCAAATTAATGTGTAACCTAATTTGTACTAAAAACAAAATTTAGTATATATTACAATTAAGGATATAAAGAACCATAATCATAGTTGTGAGTAGATGTATATATATTAACACACATACAATCTTCAATTCATAGTTTATATTTTACATAAAAGATTTTCTTTCCTTCTTAATCAGTCACCTAAATCTTATCTCAATTATCACAAAGTCAATCAAATATCTTCAGATCTAGAATTCCCCATTTCTATAACTAAAAAATATTGTGATTTTAAAGCAATAATATGGTTTGAGAAGTAAAACAAAGAAAACTCTTCAGAAACTATAATTTAAGCACTGTTTATAAATACTTCAGAGATGTTTGACATTCTTTATTATGCATAGGAATTCTGCTTTTTGTCTTGTCTAATAATATATTTATTTGATTTCTTCCAAAAAGCAATATTAGCAAATATTGTTCTCATTTGAAATAAGTCTGTTCAAATTATGGCACCTCTGAAATCTTTGGTAATTGCTTTCTTCTTTCCCTCTGCATTCCTAGCAAAGTCACGTCTGTCCTAGAAAATTATGATCATTATATTCCAATGCACCTGTGTTGACGTGTTTCTGAGAGATGATTTTACCAAGATTGTATGCCAGTGTAGGGAATGACTTCTGAGTGGAATTTCTGTTTAAATGTTACACTCACCATCTGGAAATTCAAGTTGCTCATAACACATATGAAATTGAATCTGTTAATTTAAATTAACTTTAGAGAAAATTTTCTCCTGTCACCTAGGCTCCAATTTCCCGAGAATTATTTCTGAACCAAGAAGATGGCAATTTGAGTTACTTTGTATCTTTATCCACTGAAATTGAATCTGAATTAATTTGCAGATAACAGCTCACCATTGCTAAAATGATGACTTCAAAGTTGAACATGAGCCTCACGGTGGAGAATTATTTCTTAAATTGCCCTAAAATAAACTAGACAGCAGAAACACATTTGGGCTAAATTTACTCTCATTACCTTAAAATAAGAAAAAAAAATTGAGGCTCATGTTGCATACTGTTATTGACTTGTCCAAGCTAATGTTTTTCTTTTATATACCATCAACAAGATTTGATGGAAGGATTAGAAGGGGAATGTAAACTGCTCTGTTTACCTGTGTCTTGGATTGAGTTCAGGAGGAGGGGATGCAAGGAGAAGTCAGAGGGAATTTACTTTGTCCAAGAACTCATAGGAAAAAATCAATAAGGATATCCTTCCTTCTGCTTCCCCAATTGTTAAATATTGATTGAATGAAGCAGTGTATTAAGCACCATGTTAGGAACAAGTACAGAGCCGGTATCAGGAAAATAGAAGATACACATTGGTAAGGATAGTAGGACAAGAATGGATTCAAATCTGTTTAAACACACAGGAATAGAAAGAAAGGCAAACCTGTGAAAAGGACAAGGCAAGAAATCTGGGTGACTAAGGTGAGCAAATCATTAAAATTCAAAAATCAGAAAGTCAGAAAAACAGATAAATTCTAGAAAAAGCCTCATGAGCCAAGAGAGTGAAACCTGTAGAACAAATGCATCACAACAACAAAAAAGAAGACACCGCTATATTCCCTGTATTCCATAACTCAATCTAATATTTTTGGCACATAGCAGGTATTTGATAAATATGCATTGTTTTGAATTAAATCCTGATGAATTGAAGACTGAACAGCTTGCTGCCCCAGAAGGTCATCATTACTGAGAGGTCGAAGATCAAATACGGTTTCTGGTTCCTCTTAGGACTTATGAAGAGTGAAGGAAAGATTTTGACAAAGCTGTTAAGTTTAGATGTGCCTATGAAATTTATAGAGAAAAACCCTAGGTTAGGCAAGAGGCCATTGGGTCCTGCGAGGCACATGACTTTCTTGAATTTCTGTGTCTGGTTTCCTCAAAAACAGGCTTTGTGTCCACATACATTTGAATAGTCATTGCCCATCCACCCACTATTGCCAAGTAGCACAATTCACCAAAAGACACAGAAGCTACCATCTCTAACCTGTGCTGTATCTTCTCTTTAAACACATTTGTCCTTTCTCCCGCTCTAGAAACTGAGAGAGGAGAACAATACCTTCTGAGTTTTACACAGATGTTGGAAGGTTTCCCTGAGATAGCTTTGGGGACACACTCTGTGCCTCATCATATGCCAAAAAAATAAAATCAATTTTCTAAATACGTCAGCAAGAAAAGTAGGTTTTATTGAGAATGGCATAGAGACCTGGGAAAGAGAAGTCATACCCAGTGCACAGAATAAACTTACAACAAACCCCCACCTAGACATCACTGTTCTTCATCGAAAAGCCCTCTCTGGGTGCCAGCCACCTCACCTGTCCTGCCTCTTTGTCCACAGCTTCCAATCTCCTCTGCTGTTCTGAGCGATCCTGTTCCTTTCTTTGTGTACTCCACTGCATAAACAAAGCCAAGACGGCAGCCACTTCCCACTGTAATTTACAAATCAGCTCATTGGCTATGTTGGATTATTTAAAAATTTCTTAGGAAATTTCTCTCTCATTCCAAAGTATCTAATGAAAGTTCTCCTCAAAGAAAATACTTTTCTTTCTATGGGAAATTGTGTTGCTTAGAAAACATGATTTTCTTATTTATATAAAAAATATATAAACTTTTCATATTTATATAATGTCTACTTACAAAAGAGTTTGACGAAATACTACAAAGAGGACCAGGGGTTTGTCTTTCGGAGCGCTCCTGAGGTGGAGAACGGAGGCTGGACGGAGCGACTGCCGGGCAGAGGGAGCGGCGGGCAGGCGGGCCAGGTGGCCAGCAAACGCCTGCGGCCCCTCTGCATGTGGGGATGGGCACACACTCAGTCACCGCACACCACACTGCATGAGCCCTGAGGTGATCCGCGGCCAGGGCTATGGAAGGAAGGCAGACGTGTGGAGCCTGCTTTGCACTCTGGCGAAGCTGCTGACAGAAACGACCTCGAGCGGAGTGTGAAACTCTGGCCGCCATTTTCAAGGCCGCCACAGGAGCCCACCGCTCCTCAGCTGCCTTCCAGCGTCTCTGAACACCGCTGGGACTTCCAGAGGCGCATTTTCGTGGAGGCTCGCCGGAGACCTTCAACTGTGGGGCTGCTCGAACGCCACTTTGTACAGTTCGTATACTGAGCTCTGAAGGCCATGTTGTTCCTGACTGACTTTTTACCACAGGAGCAAGGGGCTGCTGTGGTGCTCAGCGAAGTTGCTGCTTCTCCAGGCGAGGCTGTGGACCATGGCACTGCGGGCCAGCCAGCGTTTGTCTGTGCCCCTTCTGCCACAGGGGCTCAGAGCTAGGGTCGCGCGGCTGCAGCCTCAAGGACTGGGAATCCCCCTCCTGCCAGACTCGAGAGCTCCCAGCATCCTGAGCGCAGCGTGGAGAGAAGGGTCCCGGAGCAGCGTGCTTGGTGGCCGTGGGCCTGGACCGCGGGTTGTGTCCGGACACGGCAATCGGCACCGAAGCCCAGAGGGCCTGGGGGCACAGGACTGACGCCAAGGTATGAATACTGTTATTTTCATTCAGAGTGTTATGTTGTTTCTCCTCCCGATGTCTGGAGACCGCTAGGGTAGGGTGTCTCGAGGCTGAAGGAGCCCAATTCAAGCCTGAGCTAAAGCCCAGCATGTCCCAAACCCCAGGTCAGCTCTGCTAGTGCTGTCCTTTACCAAAGATGAGTAAAGCAAATGTCATGCTGCCTTATTCGGGGGCCCGTCCTGTCTGTCCCGTGTGACCCTGCCCCCATAAGCAGAGGCTTGAGGTGTGGAACTGTCCCCACTGAGGGGGGAGACCCAATTTTGTCAATGTGCTTGTCTCTGTTTTACAAGTTGGAGTCATTCTTATGCTGTGCACGGTTTCTAAACTGGAGACTTTGTGCCCTGTGGGCTCTGAGTACCCCTGCTATGGCCTTGGGCCTGGGCTGGATTGGGAAGAGCTGAAGGTAAAGGCCTTTGTACTCCTGGCCTAGCATCAATTCTCCCACTCGAGTCGGAGATGGACAGTGCAGTGAGGGCATTTGGCCCAGCTGGTGCCCTGAGCCCAGAGAGCCTGTGTCTCAGGCTGCTTGAATTGTGACTTGCCTGGCCAGACCCCTTTCTGTCCCGTAGAAGGGAAAGCTCATGGGCTGCTACCAACTGTGTCCAAAACCGCCATCGCCGTTCTTCCTTGGCTAGCCTTGCCTACCCCCAGGAGGTCTCAACCTCTTTCCCTTCTAGCTCCTCCTGTGCGGCAGGAATGGCAGCAGGGGTCAGGGAAACAGTGTCTCTAAGCAGCTTAGAGTCGGCCATATTTACTTCAGCCTTGGCACTGGTCCTTTCTTCCTGCCCCTCCCCTCCAAAATGTGCCTATTGCTAGAGCTCAATAAAGCTATTGGTAGTTGTCATTAAAGGGGGAAAAAAACAGCCAGTACCCAGGGATGGGCATCTCCACGTAGCTGGAGATGAGCACCAGGCAGCCCTGCCAGCTGTGCCTGCATCCCCACGGGCACAGAACAAGCCAAAGCCTTCATTGTATGTTGACAATGCACTTTTATGAATGTAGTTTCTATCGGTTTTTAGCCTTTCCACATCATGTAATATGAGGCCTGTACTTGTTAATTTCTATCTCAGATCATATTTGATGGTTAGAATGTGTGTGTGTGTGTGTGTGTGTGTGTGTATATATGTATACACACACACAAATTCTAGACTGTTACAGGTGATGAATGTCTCAAGAGAGGGAAGAGAAAATGATACCAGCTGGTTTTGCAGAAATGTGTGTTGCATGGTGCCAGTTGGGCCCGGGCCCCTCTGTTTCCATCCCTTTTCCCCAAGGCTTCTGTCAGGCCACCTCCATCCCACACTGCCCTCTGAAGACAGACAGCACGTGCTCCTGCCTCCACCTTGGCCCTTGTACAGGGTAGGGAGTGGCCCCTCATCTCAACCAAAGCTGCTTTGTGGCAGCCTGGCCTCTCCACAGCCTCATCCTGCTGACTATATACTCTTCTTGGTCTGCACCTCCAGTCCCCAGCCCTGTTCCCCAAGAGGATACAGAGCATGGTGCCAGCTGACTCTGCAACCGTATGTGTCCCAGGTTCAGACTCTTACAGAGCACCACCCACTGAAGTCTTACCTCTCAGGAAATGTGTTTTAAAAATGAATTTGAAAAAGCCAACATATTCTGCACTCCAAAAAAACAAAAAAGACCCTGAATTTTTTGTGCCCCAAACTGTGGACATGCTGGCTCAGCATCCTCAGGACCAAGCTGTTGCTTGATTTTAATTTATTGTTTTTTATTAACTAATCTAGATGAAAAATTGTGGGGCTCTAGGATGACCTGGGACCAAAGGACAGATCCCTAGCAGCCCCAGGCTTGCTTTGAGAAGGAGCCATGCCATCATTTTCTTATCATTCTGTGGGGTGTGTCTGCCTTGGCCACCCCTTCATGGAGAAGCCAGGACTGAGGATGTTACGCATTATGCTGCCCTCCTGCCCTGCCCACCCACCCCAGCTCTATGCCTATGCTGAATTGTGGGTAGTGCAGAAAAATCTGCAGCCATGGTTATTTGATAATATCTTGACCGAGGGCTTACAGTGCAAAGCCAGGCCAGTATAGTGCATTACTTACAATAAAAGAGATCATTTATTAAAGAAAAAATACTACAAAGCTTGCCATTTATTAACATCTTACATACCCAAAGTGCAATGACCAAAATCAATAAATAAAAATATGATAGAGGATTGATTCCTAAAGTGTAGACTTTATTCACAACTTTTGTTGATTATTGAGGCTCCCGACAGAAGTTCTCTAATGTTGCATGACCCTGGAAGTTGAAAACTCTCCAGTCTCTCCAGGGAGAGTTTGTTCTTCCAGTTTAGGAATTATTCCTGAGTTTCAACTCCTTTTCATTTACTGACTTTCTGCAATAGTTTATCAAACGTTTTTATTAGGGTTGTGAATATGTTTCTTGTTACCTCATTCAATCTTATCCTTTCTATACAGTATTTAGCAGAAATTTCTCAAATTGTATGTCGTGTATTTTTGCCTAGATTTTTTTGAGGACAAAATTATTTTCTATTTTTATTTTATTTTGATAGTTCAGTTAATTTCTGGGACATAGTTTTAGAAGTCTGCTCTTACATTTCCATCATTTCAACACACTCTGCCATTAGTATTTTGTTTGTGAAGCCTGCTATTCCCTATATCCATTCCAAGGCCCAACTGTCCTACACTTAAATCCATGTTATACAGGAGGTGTACAGTAATCCTCTCTAAGATGAATTATGTATATAAGCACAATACCTTAAAGCATCCATTCCTGAAGGAAGGGTAGCAAAGTGTGAGCTTGGAAAGTGAGAGGGAAGAGGTTGAATTGGGAATAGGCACGGGAAAAAAACCCTATACCTACATCACATAGTAGTCTCGTTCCCCCTTCCTACAATGTATCATTTAAATAATCTGTGAAACTAGAATAAATATAATTTCCTTGCAGTACTTCAATGCCATATAGATAGATAGATCAGGTATATATATGTATATATATATGTGTGTGTGTGTGTATATATATATATATTTGAAATAGATCAGGAATAAGGAATCTTTGAATGCTTTGAATGTAAGAGTGATTGTTAAAATCTCAAAAGGAAGGCATAGGTACCTTCTTCCAGTAAGAGGGTGGGATATTCTTTTTCAATCATGGGGCTTGGAGGTTACTTTTCACAGTGGAAGCATCTTATTCTCATTTAACATACATTCAAGTGGATGGGGATAACAATTATTTTAAATCTGTTGGAAAGAATCAAAAAGTAAAGAGAATTCCAATGGTGCCTTAATAGAAACTGGATAATTAAGGGGTGTTTAAATGCTGCATATCCAAAATAAGCTGCTGTCTGTAGTCCTGTTTTACCACTTTGTGAAGACCACATATAGATAAACAAACTCATGAAAAACCTTCTATTTTTATAGCGACACCTTTTCCTCCTCAGATTTCTATTGGATAATTCCTTTTACACTTTATTTTTTTTTTTTTTTTTTTTTTTTTTTTTTTTGAGACAGAGTCTCACTCTGTTGCCCAGGCTAGAGTGAGTGCCGTGGCGTTAGCCTAGCTCACAGCAACCTCAAACTCCTGAGCTCAAGCGATCCTCCTGTCTCAGCCTCCCGAGTAGCTGGGACTACAGGCATGCACCACCATGCCCGGCTAATTTTTTCTATATATATATTTTTAGCTGTCCATATAATTTCTTTCTATTTTTAGTAGAGATGGGGTCTCGCTCTTGCTCAGGCTGGTCTCGAACTCCTGAGCTCAAACGATCCGCCCACCTCGGCCTCCCAGAGTGCTAGGATTACAGGCGTGAGCCACCGCGCCCGGCCCCTTTTACACTTTAAAGCCTAACATTGACACTGTAAGAAATCAGCTTATTGTCCTAAACAACAAACTCAACAAATAATGCCCAATATTGTTTTTCTAATGAGAAGGCTATTACTGCTTGTCAATCAAATAATCACTGTACCTCTTTTACACATTGATATAAAAGCTTTGCTGCCTTGACCTATTAATAGAGAACCAGAGAAAATATAACACACTGAGTGGTATGCAAATATTTTAAATGTTTTCTAAATTGCCCACTGCAATCTTTGGCTAAAGGTGAATAGAGCCTGGTAATTATTTTTATTGATATGTGTGTTCACATAGGAAGTGTTATTTTCAAAGGTTAATTATTTATATAACCTCTCAAAGTTATATCTCCTGCTGACTTGGAATTTATCTCAGCATAACTTAAATTCAAAAAACTAAATTGCCTTTCTCTTATCTGAGAGTTTTGTGGATATTTAGAAAGAAAGCAGCTGGAAGTTTATTGTAATTTTTCATGAATATCTGATGAGTGATCTCTAAATATTTGAGGAATCAGATTGCACTTAAAAATTTGACTTGATGTATCTTATAGATAAAAAAATTTTAGACAATCTTAAAAAGTGAAGAAATATCTTATCCAAAGCATGTAAAACATGCAATTTGCATTACTGTATGTAAGATTCTACTTGTAAGAAATCCTAGGGTATTTTATGATTTTTTGTTTATTTGTTTTCTTAGTTATTGTTTCAGTCCATTTTGTGCTGCTGAGACTGGGTAATTTATTTAAGAACAGAAGTTTATTTCTTACAGTTCTGGAGTCTGGGAGGTCCAAGGTCAAGGGGCTGGCATCTGGTTAAGGCCTTCTGGCTATGTTATCCCATGGTAGATCAAGAGAGTATGAGAGAGAGAGAGAGAGAGAGAGAGAGCGCGCGCGAGCGCATGCACAAAAGAGTGCCAAACTCACAACCTTACTCTTAAGATAGCTAACCCATTCCCATGATAACAACATTAAGCCATTTTTTACCTAATCACTTCTTATTAGGTCCCACCTCCCAACCCTGTTGGATAGAATAAGTTTTCAACACATGAATTGTGGGCGATACATCCAAATCACAGCATTCTTCTATCCCTGGCTCCCCAAATTTATGTCCTTCTCACAGTACAAAATACATTTATTCCACCCCAGTCATTCCAAAAGTCTTAACTTTTTCCAGCATCAACTCAAAATTTCAGTGTTCAAACTCTTCTAAATCAGATATAGGTAAGACTCAATGTATGATTCATCCTGAGGCAAATTTCCTCCAGATGGGAGCCTGTGAAATCAAAACAAGTTATCTACTTTCAAAATATCATAATGGGACAGGTTAGACATTTCCATTCGCAAAGAGAGAAATAGGCAGGAAGGAAGGGGTAACTGGTCCCAAGTAAGTTCAAAATCCAACAGGGAAAACAACATTAAATCTTAAAGCTGGAGAGAATAATTTTCTTTGGCTTCTTGGGGGTTGGGCCCCCAAGGTCTCAGTCAGCTTCACTTCTTTGGCTTTGCTGGGCTCAGTCCACACAGCTCTCGTGGGTTCGAGTTTCATACCTGCAACTTTCCCAGGTGGTATTGCATTCTAGGAGCTCTACAGTTGTGAGGTCTTAGTGGGTTGAGCCACACCTGTGCCCACTTGAGCTATAAGTGGGATGGCCAAGAAATACTACCCCAAGATACAGGGAATAGACTCTTAAGGTGGCCCTGGGCAGCAAATGCTGAGGTTCCTTCTCAGGAAACCTTGCCTTTAGGGTTCTAGCTTGCCTCAAATATGTGTGAAATGACTTCAGGGTTATTCTCCCAAGTCTAGGCTTTTTCTAGTCTCCTCTTCCAAATTCTTCCAGCCTCTACCCATTATCCAATTCCAGAGCTGCTTCCACATTTTCAGGTAAAATAAGTAGACAACTGGGTGAACTAAGAAGTGTATTTTCCCCCAGTTGAGACTCCAGATGTGAAAAAAAAGCCCAACTAACACCTAAGAGCAGAGCAGTTAAGCTGTGGCCAGACCCCTGATTTACAAAAACTTTTAGATAATAAATATGCATTGTTTTGTGCCACTAAGTTTGTGATAATTTATTATGTAGCAATAGTAAGCTAAACTCTTCATTTGCTATTAATTAAATAAAAATTCAAGAATCAAAGTACCAAATCCAAAGTCTATATTTGTATCTATTAAAAATAATACACATGACAAAAAGTATATGAATGAGAATAAATCTTTCTTCTAAGAAAAGAAGTTGTGCAACCCACCAAAAACTTTCTGTACAATTTAAAAGAAATCATGAGATTTCTCATAAGATATTCTGTTTCCTCACAATTTTTCCTAAATATATGTACTTTAAAAATTTTATAATTTGAGTGAGAGAAATGCAGTAGTAAATGATGATGTAGAATTTTTCATTTTTTAAAAATCTATCAGTGATGTTAGGATATTTTTATTTGTTTGATTGAAATTTGACTGTCCTTTTTATTGTGAAACATCCTATATTCTTAGCCCATTTTATTGGTTATTTATCATTTTCTTATCAATTTGTGGAAGCCATTGATATGTACATGGCTTCTCCAAATTGGTATACATATATACATATATACAGTATACTAGTAATTTACTATATTACTGATAATAAATTACCACTCACAAACATTTGAATACTTTTTTCTAATTTTCTGATTTGTGTTTTAACTTAGATTTGGATATAAATCCCTCTGGAGAAATCTTTAAACTAAATGCAATCAAATCTGAAAACCTTTCCCTTTTAGGAAAGTCTGAAACAAATGTTTTATAAAACAGTATTTACCAAGTGTGTGTTTTAGACTCTCAATAATATTTACAAGAAAAAATGAGAAAATGGCCCAAGTTTATTTCTTTATAGGTTTGAAGTTATAACTCTGTTCCTATTCTTTTGATAAATACTATACATATTTTAATGTCAATCAATTAAATTAATAAATTCTTATGTTATTATCTTTCCTCTCAAAATATTGAAAATAAAACTTTGGAATAATAGAAGTTCAATACATTCCTTCCAACTTTGGGTTAATTTAAATAATGGCTCTATTTTTTTTTATTTAAATAAATTAAATACTAGAATTATTTTATTCAGTGAATATATATATCCATATGTGTATGTTTTTCTTATTTCATTATTCCATATGTTAATATAATCTATGACCTGTCATCTTAGGTCACTTTCTTTGTTTCTGAGATCAATGTTTTATGACCTCCTAATTACCTACAAGAGTTGATAAGATTATGAAATTATATAAAAAGATAAATGAGTAATGAATAATAATCTATCAGTCAACATTGTTTTTTCTGTACTGCACTCCACAATCAATGAAGCATTAATGATAATAAAATATAAAAATGAGCCCTATACTTCAAAAATTAAATTTGGACTGTTCAGATTTCAAAACTATTCTTACAATATAAAAACAGCTAATAGTATTTAAGATTAAAGCATTATAGAGGTCAACTCTGACGAAATCTAGTAAAGTTGAAGATTCAGTAAAGTTTAGCTTCAACCAATATTCTAATCAAACATATACACCCTAGTAAAAATCTCACATTTGTCCCAGGAGATATATATGATATTATTTATTTCAGCATTGTTCATAAGAATTATAAATTAGGAAAAAAACTCAAATATGTTTTAACAGAAGGATGAATAAAGAAATTTAGTATATTTGTACTTGGAATAGAGCACAAAAAATGAATTGAGCTAAAACTGTAAGTATTGTGTTAGTCAGAAAAACACTAGCTGCTATTTATAATAGCTCAAATAACAGAAATTTATTTGTTTATTCACAATACTAACAAGAAAGTGAATATTTCTTACCAACTGCCAGCTTTATTCCAAGTGATAATTTAGAGACCACTTGTGGATCTGCCATCCTATAGGACCTAGTCAACAACTTTATCCTGCAAGCCTAAACATAATGCTATCAGGGAGCATGCATATTAGTTAAAATCCTCGAACCTTGAATCCTATCATTTCCACTCACGTTTCCTTATCTAGAATTTAGTCACATGACTACACCTATCTGTAAAGAAGGCTGGGAAATAGAGTTTAGCTGTGTGTCTCCTTCACTCTAAAAACTGATTTTTTAAATCAAAAACTAGACTTTTTTTTTTTTTTTTTTTTTGAGACAGAGTCTCGCTTTTTTGCCCGGGCTAGAGTGAGTGCGGTGGCATCAGCCTAGCTCACAGCAACCTCAAACTCCTAGGCTTAAGGGATCCTACCGCCTCAGCCTCCCGAGTAGCTGGGACTACAGGCATGCACCACCATGCCTGGCTAATTTTTTCTATGTATATTTTAGTTGGCCAGATAATTTCTTTCTATTTTTTTTAGTAGAGACGGGGTCTCGCTCTTGCTCAGGCTGGTCTCGAACTCCTGACCTCGAGCGATCCACCCGCGAGAGCCTCCCAGAGTGCTAGGATTACAGGCATGAGCCACCGCACCTGGCCCAAAAACTAGACAGTTTTGTCATGTTTTGACATGCACTACTCTTACAAACAATATTGAATGAAAAAAAGCAAATAAAACAGCTATGACTAGTATGAAACAACTTATATAAAATTCAAATGCATGCAATGCAAACATACTATGTTGAGGAATTATGTTTATGTAATAAAAATATAAAGAAACCTATGGAAATGATAAATATGCAAATCAGGAGAACAGTTATCTTGAGAGTAAGGAAAGAGGATATGTTTGAGAGGGAGTGCTTAGGGACAAAATTCTATTTATATTGTTTTATTTCCTAAACTATGCATATGAGCCTTTACACATTTTTATGGATAGAATATTTCAAAACACACATTTTAAAGAACATGGTAAACCATAGTTCTTTATGAGGAAGTATGTAAGCCATATAAGACCACCAACTATCTATGCTATTTTACTGGGAGGGTTGTGTGGATGGGTGGAAAGCTGGAATTGAGACTGGCAATGCTAATATGTTTCAGAGGACTTATTAGAACTTACGTTTATATGAAAGAAGAAAATAGATATATTTGTGTAATAAAGAGCTAGAACTTGGAATAAAATACAGAGCATGGACACTTTTTAAAATCTTGTACATTCCTAAGAAATGTTTCTGCTTTAAGCTGGAATGATATAAACCTTATGGCCTACACTCTGAGACACTCAAATGTGCCTATGGGCTCTGATTAATTGAAGAGAAACCTACACTGGTTAGAAAAGCAATGGAATCACTTACTCTGAAGTCATTTAAGAAGGACCAGGAAATTTCATCACTTTAATGAGAGCTCATTCTTTTAACTTTGGCTTTTCTTTGCTTGAGAATAAGTTCTCATGATAAGAATGCCTTGAAGTGTGTCTTAGTGTTCTGAATATGCTTTGTTGTATAGGTTTTTTGGAAGTACTGATAATCTCACATTAATATTCCTAAAGTATGTGTCCTTCAAAAGATATCTAAGTACTTTTTAAATTATTTTAATGAACCAATTGACCTTTATTTTGTCCATTAGTATACTTGAAGATACGAAGCACTTATCTGTATACTCAATTATTGCCAAATATTTAAGTTTAAAAATTTGCTTTATGTACAAAATAGGACAACATGAGCAGTCATATAACTGTTTTCAATAATTGGAAATGTAAACGAATATTGGTGTTTAAGCAAATGAGAGCAATAGATAACATTTGCCATGAAAATTCATAGAAGAAAAGTCATTAAGAATACCTCCACAGAGGAGAATTGAGTTTTTGTATTGGGGCTTGTAGTCTATATTGGATTTCAACGTGAAGGGAAGAGACAGGTACAATTGTACAAGTCATCTCATTGATATTTACTTAAAATATATTGTTCTTGATAAAATTACAAATATCCATTATATGGAAAGACTGATGGCAAAAAAACTATTTAATCTCTTCTTTACCTATCAAATCACTATATAGAAATATTCTCCTTTCTATATGAGGATTTTATTTAAAATTCATCTGTGAAAATAATTATTTACTTCAATAAAGTTAATATGATCAGACATGAAAATATGACAACTGCCATATATTTCTTAATACAGGTATTGTAGTAGATAAATAAATGCCGTTTGCTTAAAATATTATTGTTGAACTGTGAATGTTGTTATTATACATATATATGTGCATACATACATGCACGCTTTAATGCATTGTTAAATGTATTTGTTACAGACTGCCCTATTTTATTTCCAGTGTTTTGAATAGGTCTTATAAGATAGTAAAACAAATAATTATTTCTGTTATGGATAGTAATACTAAACATTATTTAGATATGTTCAGATAATTTTCTTTTTCTACCATTAGAATGGAAGATACATGAAAATGTAATTTTTTCTGGATGGTATCCTGTTATATTTCCAGGACCTAGGATATGGCCTGACACAGTAGTTCAATGTAGTAGTTAAAAGAGTAATACATTTATCATTTATAAATGATAAGTTATATATTTATGTGTATATATTTCACATTTATAAGTATACCGATACAAGTAAATATGTATTTATTTATATATATTTTCACATTTATATTTATTTTATATATTTTCACATTTATAACATGATATATACTTATTCACGTAAATATGTCTATCTATTTTATTATGTTAAAAACACTAAATGTACTATTTATCTCTGCAAATTTTGTAATTACTATATACTTTAATAATAATCCAGATTGAAAAGCAACATAAATCAGGATAGGACTAATTATTTATTCATGAATACATTCAGTTAATTTAGCAATTAGCATCTACCAATTAATATGTCCCTCCACTGCTATTAAATAAAAAGAAATCTTCATTTGGTGAAATCTTTCTTAAGACTCTAATTTAGAGTAATGCTTCATTTTAACCTCTAAATAAGAAAATGCCATATTTAGCATATAAAAGTTTGTTTCCCACACATGTCTATTCAGGAGTGTGATGTTCTCCTGTTACATGCACTTGCTGTCATTCAGTCCCCCAAGCTGACAGAAGCCCCACCATCTTTTTCATGTACTTCCTAGGCTTCCATAGGTGTTGCATCCCAGACAACATCCAAGGAAAGAAGAAAGAAAATCACATACAGAAGTGTTTATACACCAGGCCTGGAATTAGCATACATCCCTTCCTCTTACTTTCCATTAGATGGAATTCTACATATGGGATCTTACAGGGACCCTGGGAAACATAAAAATTTAGCTGTGCATTCAGAAGATTAAATCATTTTGGTGTACATTTAGCAGTCTCTACCATAGATTCAATCACATGATCACATTACTCCGTCTGGAAATACAGATTTTACTTAGAGGGAAGTACAACCAAAGGGATAGAAGCAAAGGATTATGTATTATGACAAAGGAACATGTGTTAAAGTTGATTGAAAAGTGCAGAGCTAGATGCAGTCTTGAGCTTTGAGACCAGGTTCTTGAAGTAGTCAGGAAATTTGCATCCATCACTGTCTTTTAGTTCAAGTAGTAAGAGGAGACTTTCAGAATGTGAGATGAGTAGGTATAAAAATAAAGATCAATTCTTTAGGTTTGGCATCAGAATTAGATTTTATTCCAATTAATATCCTGACAGTATTCAGCTCTTGCATAATTTGTGATTCTACATATTAAAGAAAAATTACTACAAAGAGGTGTTATAAACCATAAAAGCTGGCACAGAAAAATGTCCAGAAATCCCAGAAAGCTGAGAGTTACCTCAGTTATAAATTCTTACCCAAGTTAATGAAGATCGAGTAGCAAGACATTTGAACTATGATCCTTACACAATGCCTGTAAAATGAGTTCAATGGTTAATAACTTAATACATTTTTAGAACAACATTGTCAAATTTCTGGACTGTGAAAGAAATAGATGTTTTGAATATATGCCTTGCTTATATGAATTCTTGAAGAGTTGTGCTGTAATGCACTTTTTGAAGTAAAACCAAAATGACTTTCTCAGTTCTGCAAACATTTATCAAATGTTGTGTTTGTAGAAAAAATAATGAAATGTACTATGAGAAAGCAAAAATAAACACACTGAGGTTCTTTCTCTCATGGAATCTATATTCTAAGACAAGTACCATAAATTCCTCATACATGGATATCACTTTGTGAAAACATACCTTCATTCCTTCCTTCACATAATCCCAGAGATAGCAAAAGTAGGAGTTAAGTGCACGGGCATTGGATTTAGACCTAGCAGTCTGACTTTTGTCTAATTTCTTATGTTTTATAAATGTCATCTATAAAGTAAAGTAATAAAAGACATCCTTCTTTCACAGAGTTCAGCACATTGTAACTTCCTAAAAGCTGTGAATTGTCATTACTATAGATTTTTATTTTTTAAGTTGAGTTTTCTCAAAATGAGTTTTACTAGTATTGGCTGATGCAAGTCCACTGTCCAGTGCTGAATAATGGCAATGTATTTAGTAAATTTTGTCTGTACATTAATGATTTTGATCAAAATGTAATGACTTAAATGTCAGCTGGTATTTTTATTATTGAGGATTTTGAAAACATTAGTAAGAAAGTCTTTTTTTTTAATTTGGCAAGGTAAAAATTATTCTTGCACTTACTTTAATGTATATGGAATTTTTGTATGTTTTAGATGTTTCAATTATTAACAATAGGGGTGTTAGTTATTAAGTCAAGGGCAGAAAATAAAAAACAAATTAAGTTTTGAGAGGACTTTTTAATTAATTCTATTAATTTTGTTAATGGAATTGAGCATTAGCTGTTTTGGAGCCATGTCCTTAAAATATAATCTTCGAAGCATTCTGTAACCCAGAGTATTTATGAAATATTTTTTCTATTTATTTTATTGAATTAAAGACTCAATGGCTAAATGCCAAAGAGATATACTTACTTGGACTAGTTTATTAATTACTTTCTAACTAGATAACAAGAACATATAGAAATGGAGCGCCATCTTAGTCATCTGAGCTGTATGAAGGTAGCTCAATAAGTGAGGTTTTCCACAAGTGACTTTTCTATTTCTGGAGATTGCCTAGGTTAGAGGATCAGCAAACTTTTTCTTTAAAGGGCTAGATAGTAAATATTTTCAGCTTTGTGAGCTATACGCTATCTATTGCACCTACTAAACTCTACCATTGTAGAATGAAAGTAGCCATAGAAAATACGAACATGAATGAATGTAGCTTTACTAAAATAAAACTTTATTTATAAAAATAGGCTACAGACAAGATCATATTGGGAGAAGAAATAGCTGACATTTTCAAATTGCTTCTATAATTTACATCTGTCATCATCCTTTAAGTTGAAGGTAATTAATATTCATAAGAAAGTTGTATAAGTGCTTTGGTGCCTCAAAAATAGAATATTTGTATAGATAAGAGCCATTCAAGAACTATGTTTGTAGGTTCTTTGGCCTCTTGAGCCCTTCTGTTTTCTCTGTCCATTTCTACTCTGGCTCTCTAGCCTGTGGTCAGTATTAGTCATCCCATATGCCCTCCCCAAAACACATACACACATAGACACAAGTGAAATAAGCAATATTTACCAAGGAAAGATATCTGAGCAGATGTTGTTCTCAGCTAGCTAAATGTTAGACAGATAATTCATCTTTCTTGCCCTTGGTTATTATCCCCCAAGAGCTGCAAGTACTTACTGGCTTCTTTCTGCTGTGTACAAGAAGTTACAAGATCGTGATGAACTAAAGGAGCAACCATTTTGTTTTCAATCAGAATCTACAGGAAACATTTCCACTCTGGACATCTAGGTTAGAAAATAAAAATTTCTCATGCACAGTATCTCCATGTAGCAAAAAAATTCTCCAGTAGAAATGACCTCAGGGAAAAAATCAAATATAGATTTAGGAGTAAAACCAAGTCAAAGACACAGCTATAAGACCCTTTATAAATATTTCAAAAGGACTAAGGTACAGCTTCTAATATTTCAGCCAGAAAACAGGGCTTCTATGATATTTACAAAATGCCTCGTAGCCACTTTCCCCTAGAAAAAGGAGGTTCCAGTAATGTTAGGTATGTTGTTCCATGGTTTCCTGCCTCCAGGTTGAGGTGGAGCTAGGCCTATTTTAGAGAGATTTGTGGGCCTGGCTTTTGTCTATTGGAGTGGATTATAATTCAAATCATAAAGGGCCCTCAAAATTTTTTAAGGAATTATAACAATTTGGTCTAAAAGGGGCAGAGACAGTGCAAGAGGC